>NW_016808212.1:1195249-1201307 GCF_001698545.2 Rhinopithecus bieti
AAAATTAAAATTAAAATTTTAAATTAAAATTTAAAAATCTGGAATTAATGTGAATTTAGCAAAGTTTCAGGATATCAACTTACTATACAAACACCAATTGTATTTTCTATTAGCAATGAATAATGAAAAGTGTCACTTAGAAAAGCATTTATAGTAGCATAAAAACACTACTTTTAAAACTCTTTAATAACAACTAAGGCATATTACACAAAAGACTGCAAAATAAATCTAAAGGGAAATTTAAAGATCTTAAAGATTTGAGTGTTATACAATGTTCATGAATTGAAAGACCCAGTATTACTAAGCTGCTATTCTCTACCAATTAATCTGCAGCTTTAATGCAATCCAAACAAAAGTCCCAGGACACTTTATTTTGTAGAAATTGACAAGCAGAGTCTATAATTTTATATGGAAATTCAAAGCACTCAGCATAGCCAAGAGAAGCTTAGGTAAAAATAAAAGAATGGGAGGACTTTCTTGGTCTTATTTCATGACTTACTATAAATTTCTAGTCAATAATAGAGTATATTGTTTGTATACCATTAGAAAATTAGACCTATATAGCAAATGAGGAGTCCAAACATGTACTCACGCTCATCTGGCCATTTGATGACCAACCAAGGCTCTACCATAATTTAGTAGCAAATGGAAGTTCTCACAATCAATTGTTGCTGAAATAAAAGGATATTGATTTAGAATAAAATTAACTTGACTGCTACCACATAGATAAGTAATTTAAATTGGAATTAAGACATTTAACAATATAAATATTGTAGAAGACAACACTAAATAATATTTTCACAGCTTTTACATTGGCCCAATTTTTTGAACAACTAGCACAGAAGAAAAGCATGCAACATATAGCAAGAAAGATAAATTTAGCTTCATCACAAATCAACATTTCTGCTTATCATAAGAACTGTAAGAACTGGGAAGAGAAGCCACAAGTATTATCTATCTATCTATCTACCTATCTCTATCTCTATCTCTATCTCTATCTCTATCTCTATCTACCTATCCATCTATGTCAAAAGACTTTCATCTATAAAATATATAAAGAAATCCCTCAAGAGCAAAACTCCATCTCAAAATAAAACCAAGAAATCCCTTTAATGATAAATTAAAAGATAACCAAATAAATAGAAAATGGATAAAATACTTAATCAGTTACCTCCCATAAATAGACATATAAATGGCTAATAAGCAAACAAAAATTGCTCAACATCATTAGTCATCAGAAAATTGCAAGTTAAAACCACATGAGATATTCCCATTTTTATACTACAGAGTGAAAATAAAATGATTGAAAATACTAATAATAAATCTTGGCAAAAATGTAGATCAACTGGAACTTACAAACATTGCTACCTGAAGTGTAAAATGATACAACTTTCTTGGTAAACTGTTTACAAATTTCTAATAAAGTTAAACATATATGTTCGTGAGACTCAATGAAAAAATATGTTCATTTTTTTTCTACCTGTAAGTAAAAAAAACAACTTTACCTTACCAGATACCTGCTTACCAGACTACCTACTTACAGGGGGAAAAGAAATGAAGAAGACCTATAATAATTCTCTAGACATATTTTATTAATAATATCAAAAAACAAAATTAAAATAAAACAAAACAAAACTTGTAAAAAAAATTATTTTATAAGTTTTGGGGAACAGGTGGTATTTGGTTACATAAGTAAGTTTTTTAGTGGTGATTTTTGAGATTTTGGTGCACCCATCTCCTGAGCAGCATGCACTGAACCTAATTTGTAGTCTTTTATCCCTCACCCCTTTCTCATCCTTAAAATCCATTGTATCATTCTTAGGCCTTTGCATATTCATAGCTTAGCTCCTATTTATGAGTGAGAACATACAATATTTGGTTTTCCATTCTGGAGTTACTTTGCTTAGGATAATAGTCTCCAATCCCATCTAGGTTGCTGCGAATGCCATTAATTCATTCATTTTTATGGCTAAGTAGTATTCCATTGTGTATATATACCACAGTTTCTTTATCCACTCATTGATTGATGGGCAGTTGAGTTGGTTCCACATTTTTGCGATTGAGATTTGTGCTGCTATAAACATGCATGTGCAAGTGCCTTTTTCAAAGAATGACTTTCCTCTGGGTAGATACCCAGTAGTGGGATTGCTGGATCAAATGGTAGTTCTACTTTTAGTTCTTTAAGGAATCTCCACACTGCTTTCCACAGTGGTTGTACTAGTTTACATTCCCACCAGCAGCGTAGAAGTGTTCTCTGTTCACCACATCCATGCCAACATCTGTTATTTTCTGATTTTTTTTTAATGATGGCCATTCTTGTGGGAGTAAGGTGGTATTGCACTGCAGTTTTGATTTGCATTTCCCTGATCATCAGTCATGTTGAGCACTTTTTCATATGTTTGTTGGCCACTTGTATGTCTTCTTTTGAGAATTGTCTATGCGTGTCCTTAGCCCACTTTTTGATAAGACTGCTTGTCTTTATCTCGCTAATTTGTTTGAGTTTATTATAGATTCTCTGTATTAGTCCTTCATCAGATGTATAGATTGTGAAGATTTTCTCCCACTCTGTGAGTTGTCTGTTTCCTCTTCTGACTATTCCTTTTGCCGTGCAAGAGCTCTTTAGTTTAATTAGTCCCCAGCTATTTAGCTGTGTTTGTATTGCATTTGCTTTTGGGTTCTCGGTCTTGAAATCCTTGCCTAAGCCAACGTCTGGGAGGGGTTTTCCAGTGTTATCTTCTAGAATTTTTATAGTTTCAGGTCTTAGATTTAGGTCCTTGAGTTGATTTTTGTATAAGGTAGAGACAAGGATCAAGTTTCATTCTCCTCCATGTGGTTTGCTAATGCAGGAGAGTGAATAACCAAATTATGGTCTTATTCATATGATGGGATCCAATCGGCAATAGAGCAGAACAACTTACTGATATAACACAGTGGACATTAAAAGTGGATGCCAAGCAAAAGAAGCCAGATGCAAAAGAGTCTATCCTATACTATTTCGCTTACTTAAAGTTTTTGAACAGGCGAAACCAATCTTTGAATTGAGTGTGAGAATATATAGACAGAAAGAGGCATGAGAGAAAATGCAAGGATGATAAAAATATTCTGACTCTATCAGGGTGGTACCTACCTTGGTATATACACATGTATATACCAATTACCCATTCACTGAGATGGGTAATTATGACTTATACTTTTATTATTTGTAAATATAAACCAATAAGCTCTCATTTCAATATCTATCAAACATTTGTGGGGTTTTTTAAAACTAGAATCTTGAGCTTTTTACAATCATCCCCAGTGAATAGTTTGGGATCGCAGGGGATAAGAAAAAGGAGTAAATTTTAGCCCAAAAAGAAATACAACCTTAAAGCTAATTGAATTCATGTCCAAATCTGACCTCTTTTGGTTTTCTAATATTAGCAAGTTAACTTTTTTTTTTTTTTTGAAATGGAGTCTCGCTCTGTCGTCCAGGCTGGAGTGCAGTGTCGCAATCTCGGCTCACTGCAAGCTCTGCCTCCCAGGTTCACGCCATTCTCCTGCTTCAGCCTCCCAGGTAACTGGGACTACAGGCGCCCGCCACCACACTCGGCTGATTTTTTTGTATTTTTAGTAGAGACAGAGTTTCACCATGTTAGCCAGGATGGTCTCGATCTCCTGACCTCGTGATCTGCCCACCTCGACCTCCCAAAGTGCTGGGATTACAAACGTGAGCCACCGCGCCCGGCCAGCAAGTTATCCTCTGACCTTACAAGACTCAAAACAAGCACCAGAATAGCATAACATGCCGGGGAGGAGGCAGGAAGGGTCTCCCGTGGTCACTAAGTAAGAATGCTCTGGCGATCAGCTTGTTCATTTCCTGATTGACTACAGGACTGACTTGTAGGCCTAAAATGTTGAAAGACCAAAAACATCAGGGATTGCGAATTAATCTGAGGACTGAATTTTATATTTTACACAATATACTTTTATACAATAAAATAATCTATTTATTCACTTGAATCCATTTCATCAAAATTTACTTTATCGATTAAAATCAGTCATATCCGTAGCTCACTTTTGTTTTGGTGGATGGTTTACTAGGAACGCATCGAATAGAGGGTGATGGGGTGTACCTTTCTTGTGTTTTCTCTGCTGCCATTGACTGGCTATGTGCCTGGGTTTACATCTAACCAGCCCACCTCAGGATCTTTCCATATTGGCCTTTCCATAGCCATATAATCCACCTTCCCTTTGGTCTTGGGTACAGCATTTATTCTAGTACATCTTTCACTGTAAAGCTCATTAGATGGTATTTTCCCTGTTGAGGATCAAGTTTTATCTCAGACTGACTTACTCTCTCCCCAAAGAGCTGACAAAAGAGGTGAAACAATCACACAGATGAACAGTCATTTGACAGCTTTTCTTCGGACAGCTCCTCAACCCTCCCTTGCCTGCCCAGGAGGGTCTGTGGTTCTCCTAACCCTCCTCAGTGCGGCTCTCAGCCTGCTCACTGTGCCTCAGTGGATTTCACTCCTCTTCCTCTATTCTCCTCACCCTCCTCAGCGCAGCTCTCAGCCTGCTCGCTGTGCCTCAGTGGATTCCACTCTTCTTCCTCTATTCTAGGGTTGTGGGATTTTAATGTTTGTATGACAGTGGGCTGAATGATAGATATCCTCTGCAAAATCTTATCTTTTTCTACATTTTTTCTATCTCTTAAAAGTATATTTTCCCCCACCTTTTATGTTTCTCAAAATATTTGCCATTTCAAAAATTTATTATGTAATCTCAGGGGAAAGATAGGGGATAAAGCATAATATTTACTGTACCAGACACATCCAACCCCAGTTAGAGCTCCATGACTACCTCAGCCTCTGCCCCTCGACCTTTGCCATCAGATTTCCCCAATAACCCATTCAAGGACACTGTTTCCTCTCGTTTACTTCCTTCCTTCCTTCCTTCCTTCCTTCCTTCCTTCCTTCCTTCCTCCTGTTGTACTTCCCTTTCTATTCTTAAATTTCCCATCTGTTTACATTTATTGTACAGTTCTTGTAGTCATTTACTAAAATAATTTTCCATAGGTTTTTTCATTGTTGTTGATTTAAGTCCCAATCTAGAATTCCTGCATTTGCCTACCTCTGGGTTTTGCTCAGTCCTGTCTTGGTAGATGTCAAATTTCCTTGCTTCTTTAAGTATCAACTAATTTTTTAATTGGATTTCAGGCATCTTGTGTAAAAAGTCCAGTAGCTAATTAGATGCATCGTTTTTACAGCCGGAAAACTCCATTCCTCTTGTGTCAGAAGGTCACTTTGGGCCTTGGGTCCATCTACTCTGTGGCTGAGTTCAATCTGGGATTTGCTTTCCCTAACTAGAGTCAATTCACTCTGAGCTGCTAATAATTTGAGAGCAGTGTGAGAAGAGTGTTTGAGGAGGTGAGTGCCCAGGAGTCTCTGTTTGTTCTTCTCAATGTCTTAGTCTTTCCCCCAGACTTGAGCAGGACCAGCGCTGCGGTTCTCTGCTCCCCTGCTCTGCCTGAAACTTTTTATGAACATAAAGGTGAGACCCATGGGTAAGGATGGGCAGGTGGAAGCCAACCCTTCTTGGGGTTCCTCGTGGCTTTCACCCACCATTCCAGGCACTTGGCCCTAAAGTCCATTGAAATGCAGGTGCCATGTTCTTACCAGCCCTGTCCTCCACGGACGGCAGCTCCCTCCCTGATCTGTGATTCTGGTGAAGATAAAAGCCGCTGAGCATCTCCTCTTCCAAGGAGGGGACCCGTCTTCCCGGCCACCTGGGTTTCTCTGCCTCCTCCATGCTGTGATGGGCGTTGAGGCCTTCTCACTCTGGAGAGTCTTTGAGTAGTGTCTGTTGTCATGGCAACGTGATGCTTGCTTTCAACTTTCTGTGTCTTGAGCAGAAATAAAGAATTTAATATATTTGTAAAGAGCTATTAAATAAAAAGGGAAAAACCAAGAACAACTAGCCACATGTCTACCAATATGTCACTGTCAAGTACCCTTTTTGAGTTTTAAATAGCAGGTAAGTGTAGAAAGGTGTTTTTTTTTTTTTTTTTTTTTTTTTT
>NW_016808212.1:1201462-1214844 GCF_001698545.2 Rhinopithecus bieti
TTTTTTTTTTTTTTGAGATGGAGTCTCGCTCTGTCACCCAGGCTGGAGTGCAGTGGCATAATCTGGGCTTACTGCAAGCTCCGCCTCCTGAGTTCAAGAGTTTCTCCTGCCTCAGCCTCTTGAGTAGCTGGATTTAAACATGCGTGCCATCACACCCAGCTAATTTTTGTGTTTTTGGAGAGATGGGGTTTCACCATGTTGGCCAGGCTGGTCTTGAACTCCTGACCTCAGGCAATCCACCCACCTCAACCTCCCAAAGTGCTGGGATTACAGGCGTGAGCCAGAGTGCCCAGCTAGAGCTTATACCAAAGAGCAGCTGGCCTGTCCCTGGCATCTGCTCTCTGATTGCTACTCTTCAACCTCTCTCTTCTTGTATTTTGGTCATCACCATAGGGACCAGCCCCTGTCTTGGTTCCAGGGTGCCCTGCACCTTCTCACAGTCTTAGGTGAGACATTGGAGTAGGACATGAGTTGCTATCTCACCCTCTTCTTGAAGTCCACCTCCCCAAATTTCTCCAGGAAAACAGATGCACACACGCAGGGTTTTTGGATAGGATATCAACATTACCTGAGGACCAGAGCAGGTGCTTTATAAAGGACGCTGTACAGGCAACGGAGGCTCCTTCAGGGGTGCTGTTCTCCTTGGAGGACTTGCTTTGCGCATCACCAGCCTCCTGGCCCCACGTGCAGCACTCAGCTTCATTGCCAGCCCTCTCCCTCCTGTGACTTTCCCCCAAGAATCCTCTATTCTAATCCATTAATTATGCAGAATTGCTTCTTTCTGTTCTATAAAACATAACCCCAGCCTAAACAAAATATCTCTCCAACACAGAAATGACCTTACCAGAGGCTTAGAAAGTAAGACCACCTAGAAGTTGTTACATTTACAATGTACTAGTGTTGCTTTCATGAGTATACTGACGCTTTTTGATCTGTTTTCTCATATCTCTATGTACACATGTCCTCAATGCAGGGTATCCAGACATGACGATGATGTTTGTGGATATAGAATAGATTAGGATGTTTTGCAATTCTCCTTAATTTAGGGAGTACTGGTACAACTTTATTACAAGCACAGATTGCACAGTGGTGATGTCGGGGCGTTTATGATATCCAGCATCCAAATAACATATATCGTACCCATTAAGTAATTTCTCTTGGCGTTCTCACTGAACCACAGCTACACCAGACAGTTATGAAAGGCTGCCCCCAGTGGCTAGATAATGTTGAGAGAATCACCCCAAATATCAAAGCATTAGAACTCTTTTATTTTATGTTAAAAGTTAATCTAAATGTAGCATTCTACTCCCTGTTTTAAATTAATTTCATATGAAATGTTAATTATACATATATGTGTGTGTATATACATACATATGTGTGTGTGTATGTGTGTGTATCCCATTTTACACACAATATATGTTGTCCTGTGGGCTCCAGGATCTTCTGAAACGTAATTGCATATATTTACAATTTTCAGAGAAACACAGGGACATTTTTTTCACGTCTTCCCTGACTTACCGCATTGGCAGGTAACGATTCAAGACTGCAGCTTACGTGCCCTCTCCTCCATGTTCCTCTGGAATTTTATGTTTTATTAAATCCTACCCGTGAACACTCAGCAAGTGCCTGCCTTACCAATGTTTTGCCCACCCTATCCAGAGATCGCAGATGGAGATTTCAATCCAGGTCTTATTTTCGCTGTTTGCTGTGTCTAACGCCCTCCCTGAGTGGCTGCCAGCAAGGCACCTGGCCCAGCGGAGCTGGATGTCCTCTCCCCAGCACGAGGTTGCACAGGACGCCTCTGCCCACCTGACCTCAGGCTAATTGTACAATTAGTGCTGTAATATAGAGTCTCTGAGCGAACACAAGTTCCCTCGTGCCATGATTAACTCCTGGGCTCTGAGGCAGCAGGAATCATTCACAAAGTGCAAACTAATTAATGTTGGAGGACATGAGTGAGGACAGGGGAGGTCACGGAGCTGGAGGCTCATGACAGAGCCGATGGCAACAGAAATCAAAGTGCAGCTATGGCAGTCGCAATGGAGATTTTTTTCCAACTGAATTGTATTATTTTCTCTTCGTTTCTCTTACTATTTTCTCTTGACTTTGCATACATGAGGTTGGGGGATATAGAAAAGAAAGACATTTTTATAATGATGCAGCTCTGAACAGCTTATCTGCTGTATGTTTCAATATACTTAATACAAAATTAATAATTAATAATATTAAAAAATAAACATTTTGAAACATACAGCAGACAAGCCGTTCAGAGGGCCACAGCCTCAATGACTGGAGGAATCCTGTGACTGGGAAAGTCTATGTTTTCATTGATGTTTGTTAGACAGTCGTAGGAAGCACGGCCTATGTGGGCTTGGGGATTAAAATTTGCTGTTCCGGCCGTGTGGCCATCAACTCCCAATATAGGACACATGGGAAGATTAAAAAAATAAACACAAGCAGCAAAAGGAAAATAAAAATACCAGTAAAAAATAATGATGCTATTCCTATAGTTTATGGAACTGAGTGAAGAAAAGATCTCTCTAGAATCAAAAGTGGTACCTTAAAATTCTCCTATGTAATCCTACCCTAGGCAAATCTGAAAAAAAAATTGTTCCTCGATCTTTGTGACTTTTTACTGATAGGAGTTATTGCTAAGTGGCAAAAAATAAAAACAAACAAAAAAGCACCATAGTATGCACCATAGTATACACCGTAGTATAAACTATAGTATACATGGTAGTATACACCATAGCATACACCAGAGTATACACCACAGTATACACCATAGTATACACCATAGTTTACACTGTAGCATCCACCATAGTATCCACCATGCTTAGTGGGATGTGTTCTAGAAATTTAAAAATCCATGCTGACATTTTGGTGGAAATCTGTAAGGTAATCTGTATTAGGGCTAAATGCTAATGATTTGACAGACCAGCTAGAGGAACTTACAGGCACACAGAATGTAATGACCCATGCCATGGTGAGTGCAACAGTGAAGAAAATGATCCCCACTCCAGGTCTTTGGAGACACTGATCCAAACCGGTGGTGATCGTGATGCATTCGAAGTCTTGCTAGTAAGTCAATGCCTTTGAACCCGGCCGTGAGACATCCAGTCATCGAATACTATGTTTTGGGTAACAGTTGAATATTTGACATCCAAATTAAATCCACTCTGAGCATGTAATACTCTCGTGAAGTAGCCATAGGCAGCACTTGAACCGTTCACAGCACACACACATTACTGTAATTCGTTCTGCGGATGGTAAGGCACATTAGTATATTATAGGATCCTGGAACCCTGGGGTGAAGAAATCTCTCATACCTTGTTAAATCCAAAGCTTCCTGTTTTTTTTTTTTTTTTCAAGTCACAGGACCCCATTTCAAAGAGCATTTTAAAATGGAAAACATTTTAAGGAATGCTGGTTTGTGGTGTGCTTATTTGCGGAAAAAAAATGTAGCACTTCAATCAGTGCCGAGGAGTGGCAACGAGTGGTTTTCTTCTCGCAAAATTCTCGAGTTTGGGTTAAGCTGTACTAAGTGAGTTGGACTCTGTCAAGAATTCCGTAAATTCTGCAAGGACATTTTTAAAAACATTATTCATACGAACCCTCCTCCACTCTCACTTTCCCGTGAGAAAGACTAGTTTGAAAGGTCAGCTGAGTGCCCCTTCTTATGATAGAACAGACATCTGCAAAGTGGTAATTGACTGTCCCTGACTCCCGTCCACTCCAGGGCAGAACAGATGGACCGAAGTGTGCTGTCTTGGGCAGCAATTTGTTTATAATCTTTCGGTTTATTTGTAATCTTTGGATCATTGTGAGTGCACTAAAAGGCGGCTCAGTGGGTCACAGCCTGATTCAGACATTTGTCTACGTTACCAACCTTGGGTGGGAAGTAAAAGCAGTGCTTTGCTAAATTAAGTTGTAAATGATTCACTGATCCAAAGAGATTATTGTGATGGTCAGACTAAATTTTCCTTCTGGGGAATAAAAACTGACATTGAACAATTTTCTGATGCAGCGGGGAAAAAACCTGTTCCTGCGAGTCCTAAAGTGATAAACTGGGAAGTGTTTTCAAATTTCAGAGTTGTTATTTCATTGTACCTACATTTTGATTTATTTTTCTTTTGGCTTTTCCTATTTGTGATAATCCCATTTACCTAGCTCAATATGCCCTCAGAGCCCATAAAAACATCCTACACATTTTATCCCAACTAAAATTAGAATATATGCATGTATAAGTATATCTATATGTGTATATACATGTGCATAAATATGTGTATCTACATATACACATATAGGTATACGTGCACATATTCTAATATATTGTCTATAGTTGTCTATAATTCTTTTGTATTTATGTTAAAAGATTGGAGCAAACCTGATTTTACGATTATCTCAGTTTTCACTTTTTTATTTACTTTCCATTCCATGTGCTGAATATCATTTCCCGCAGCCTCAGCAAAGTTACATCAGTGCAGCCTGCAAGAAGACGCACTCCTGGGGTCAGATCATTAGAGGGGCTTTAATCTTTTAGAACAATGTTTCAACACTGTTTACACCAGGGGCTTTCTTGTACAAACCGTCTTTACACAAGACAAGAATAACATAGGAAAGAACTATTTGTCTCTGATCTGTGCAAAGAAGGAGAGCAAACGGGAATCCTTAGGGGCTTTTTTGTCTTTTAAACCTACCAGGAGGAGATTAATCAAAGATATCTATGCTGTCTGATGTACAGTCAGTTACATAGCTGCAGTGCCAGTGATCAAGTTATGGTGGAATCACGCAATCCCAGCATCCGCAGCAGCGACACGGCCGGAGCAGGAACAAACTCCAGGACCGCGTGCTGCTCAGAGCAACATCGGTGAGGGAGCGTGAGTTCTGCTTCTTCCATGAAGCCTCCATTGTCAGCCTTTTATCTATGCAGAGTCTCAGTCTTATCAGCATTGGTTTGCTTATGATTTAATCCATGTTTTATCGTACATTTTACGTATACCAAGCCCTTTTTTTATTTAATTAAATGTGATCTTATTTAATAACTCACAATGATGAGTGAAATAAGTCTGAAAGTATTTAAAGAGTATTGTGAGCTCTTGCCCTGTCCCAGTCCCCTGTAATAGATGTGTCAAAATAAAGATACTGTATTGTAGGTACTTTCTGCAGCGCTCATCGTAACCAAAGTTCAAGATGTCTTTCTCCATAATTCAGTCTATTAAACATGCAGCAAACATTCCGTGGGTCCCAGGGGGCTTAGGAAATGATAGAGACCAATGGTCAGGCTATCCCACTAACTAGTTTGCGTAAGTTTCTTTTGTATTTCTGCTGTCTGCTTCTTCAATTAAAATGTGTTTGTCTTTATGGTTGTATACGTCCATATTTTTGGCTCTATTGTTCTCACTTAAAGATACGGTCGCTTTTTTTGAGATAAATGTGAAACATATGAATTCCATTTTTTTTTTTTTTTTTCAGTCAGCTTCTAGCTTTGTCATCCAGGCTGGACTGCAGTGGTGGGATCTTGGCTCACTGCAACCTCCGCCTCCCGGGTTCAAGTGATTTTTCTGCCTCAGACTATACAGTAGCTGGGACTACAGGTGCGTGCCACCACGTCTGGCTAATTTTGGTATTCTTAGTAGAGATGGGGATTCACCATATTGGTCAGGCTGGTCTCGAACTCCTGACCTCGTGGTCCACTAGCCTTGGCCTCCCAAAGTGCTGGGATTACATATAAACTCTATTTTTATGAAAAATAATTTTTCTTAAGACAGTTTCTGCCTCTGTCAGTGCAGTGGTGCAGTCACAGCTGACTGCAGCTTTAACCTCTCAAGCCCAAGTAATTCTCCTGCCTCAGCCTCTCAAGTAGCTGGAACGACAGGCACACACCACCACATCCAGCTAATTAATTTTTAAATTTAATTATGTTTTCTTGTAGAGGCAAGGTCTCATTATGTTACCCAGGCTGGTCTGGAACTCCTGGGCTCAAGGAATCCTCTCAGTTTGGCCTTACAAAGTTCTGGGATTACAGGCATGAGCCACTGCACCCAGCCTGAAAAGTAATTTCTACATTTAAAAAACATGCAATATCAAATTGAGAGTAATGCATTTTAAATTAGATACCTTGGATTAGTGGCGGGGAATGCATATATCTTATTGGAATTTTTTTTAATGAAGAGAGAATAGTTGAGAGCTTGAAAACACATTTCCTGGACTTAATGAAAGAAGAAGAAAAAAAACCCCAAAATAATAATAAACAAAAAAACAAGTAAGAAGATCTAATTTAAAAACCCAGGCGAGGCATGGTGGCTCATGCCTGTAATCCCAGCACTTTGGGAGCCCGAGGCGGGTGGATTACCTGAGGTTGGGAGTAGAGACAGGGTCTCTACCAAAAATACAAAAAATTAGCTGGGCGTGGTGGTGCCTGCCTGTGATCCCAGCTACTCAGGAGGCTGAGGCAGGAGAATTGCTTGAACCTGGGAGGCAGAGGATGTGGTGAGCCGAGATTATGTAACTGCACTCCAGCCTGGACGACAAGAGCGAAACTCTGTCTCAAAAACAAACAAACAAACAATAAACAAACAAAACAAAACAAAAAAACCCGGAAGAACAAAAAGTTACAGAAGGTGATCAAGTGATGTCTCAGAGGAATTTGAACCAGAGGAAGTAAAACACGACTTTAATAAGGCAGAAAAACAAAGTAAACAAATAAAGTTAGATCTTAGATATTGAGGTTTTGGTGAGTAGAAGAGCAGGTGGGGTTCATGAACAGTAGCAGAGTCAAGGGATGACAAGCACATAAAATAACCCATGGTAGCTGAAGAAGTGGAAACCGCTCAGAGCCTCCTAGAATATTTGATGCATTTTTCTTCTGGCATGACTTCAGAATACATCCCAATAGGAAGTATTCAAAGGAGACAAATTTGTAGTACGGTCAACTGTGACACAAATGGATTTCCTGAAAACGTGGTCAGTGGGTTTGAAGTTTCTTGCAAGAGAAAAATATGAGAGACAAAGCCACACAAAGTATTTCTGGTCAGCAGGTGAGTTATGTGGTCCACTGACAGGCAGGGAAGTTGGGAAACACTGAAGGATCTCCTGGGATTATGCAGAGGAGAAATGGAAAGAGAAGCTCAGCCAAGACACTCCTCTGGTTAACTTCTGGGTGCGCACGCAAGGGAGGAAGCACACCTAGCATTTAATCCAGTCTCAAATGAGGCCAAAGGCAGAGGGGAAGTAAGGAAGGCCCAGAAACCAGGGCAGAAGAATCAAGATCTCAAACCAATGGTTAGAAATGGCAGATCAACAACAGCCGTGACTGTGAAGTCCTAATAAGGGAACAGCAGCCAGGCTCGGGGGAGATGGGGAAAGCAAAAAGGAGAAGCAGATATGCTGTAAGCCTGCCTTTCTTCATGGTGCAGGACACACAGCCCTCCCATGCAAATAACTCACAATCTTCCTGTACCCAGCTATCACCAGGCCCTGTGCTGATAGAAAAATGCCAGTTAGCTCACTGCAACCTTGGGGTTATCAGTACTGCACGTGGCTCTCTCCAGCACAAGCACCATCCTGTAAAATCCCCAGCAAGTCTCTGTCCCCTTGCTGCCAGCCCCTCTCTTGCTGACTTGCCCATTGCTTTCTTGAAACATATTTTCCTGCTTTCTCTAATAAATCTACACTTCTTTACCTACAATGATCTTGCTAAATTCTTTTTACTGCCTGAGCGACACTGATCCCAGATAGTCACTACCCGTAACAATGCCCCTTATTAATAAGCATATAGTGGAGTTTAAAACTGATTGATTCCGTAAATTCATTCAAATATATTAAAAATATATTCAAATATATTATAAATGCACATGATTTGCATATGGTTATTCGTACAATTCTGTATTATACAAACTATTTTATAGTATTTTTCCTCTTCATACTATATTGTGACAGTATCCTATAATGTTTGAATTATTTCTAAAATTCATTTTTATAGCTATATAATATTCTACTGTGTGGAAGTATAATGATTTAATTGATATAATTTATTAAATACTGAAGGATTTTAAAAAACATATTTTTTATTTATAAAATGTTGCTTTTATATGATTCTTCACTTTGTATAACAAACTCGAAAGAAAACGACCGATCTGAAACAAATGATATTTAAAATTTTTGATCCATATTATAAATAACTATTTAAAAATATTTGACCAATTTATAATTAAACCAGAAATTTTTTCTCATATCCTCATTTTATGATTAATATAGATTCTATTACAACAATGTTAAGTTTACAGCAAAATGTAGTGGAAAGTACAGAGCATTCTTGTATACCTCTTCCTAACAGAAGCCCATAGCTACCTCACTCACAACATCTCTCCCATGGGTTACTGTGCATGCTACAATTTTGTTATTCCACCATAGCTTGATCAATGGCACTGCAACTCCGTAACTGATTGTACATCAGCCAGCATAGGTATCTTGACAGTACATTTGTTACAACTGATGAAACTACATTAATACATAATTATCATGCAAAACCCATAGTTCATGCTGGGATTTCCTCCTGGTGTTATAAATTACATGCATTTGGACAAGTGTATAATGACATGTGTCCACCATTACGGTATCATACAGAGTAGTTTCACTGCCCTAAACATTCCTTGTGCTCTGTTCCTCCCTCCCTTCCCCAACCACTGATCTTTTCATTGTCTCCATTGTTTTTCGTTTTTCAGAATGCCACAAAATGGGATTACGCAGGATGTAGCCTTTTCAGATTGACTTCTTTCACTTAGTAACACACGTTTACGTTTCTTCCATGTCTTTTCATGGCTTCATAGCTCATTTAAGTGTTGAATGACATTCCACTGTCTTGGAGCACAGTTTATTTACCCATTCACTCACTGAAGGTCATCTTAGTTGCTTCCAAGGTTTGGCAATTACAAATAAAGCTGCCATAAACGTCTGTGTGCAGGTTTTGTGTAGGCACAAGTTTTTAACTCTTTTGAAAAAATAGCAAGAAACACAATTGCTGAATTCCATGGCAAGAGCATGTTTAGTTTTTAAAGAAACTGTCAAACTGTCTTCCACAGTGGCAGCACCATTTTGCATTTTGTACCATTTCCACCAGCAGTGAATGAGAATTCATGTTGCTCCACATCCTCACCAGCATTTGGTGGTGTCAGTGTTTTGCATTTGGATCATGCTAATAGGTATGCAGTGGCAGCTCACTGTGAACTTGCCAATTCCTAGTAACATTTGGTTTTTCAATTTTTTCATGGCCCTATTTTTCATCTTTATATCTTCTTTGGTGAAGTGTCTGTTCATATCTTTCACCCATTTCTTAATTGGATTGTTTGTTTTCTTATTGTTAAATTTTAAGAGGTCTTTGTATATTTTGCATACCAATCCTTCATGAGATATGTCTCTTGAAAATATTTTTTTCTCAGTCTATGGCTTATTTTTTCTTTACCTTAACAGTATCTTTTGCAGAACAGAAATGTTTTATTTTAACCAAGTCCAACTTACTATTTCTTTTTTCATGGATCATACTTTTAGTGTTGTATCCAAAAAGTCATTGCTAAATCCAAGGTCACCTAGATTTTCATATGTTATCTTCTTGGGGATTCATATTGTTGGGAGAAGGCCCCCCAAAATCTGGCTATAAACTGGCCCCAAAACTGGCCATAAACAAAATCTCTGCAGCACTGTGACGTGTTCATAATGACCCTAACGCCCACGCTGGAAGGTTGTGGGTTTACGGGAATGAGGGCAAGGAACACCTGGCCCACCCAGGGTGGAAAACCGCTTAAAGGCATTCTTAAGTCACAAACAATAGCATGAGCGATCTGTGCCTTAAAGTCATGCTCCTGCTGCAGTGAAGTAGCCCAACATATTCCTTTAATTCGGCCCATCCCTTCATTTCCCATAAGGGATACTTTTAGTTAATTTAATATCTATAGAAACTATGCTAATGACTGGTTTGCTGTTAATAAATATGTGGGTAAATCTCTGTTCGGGGCTCTCAGCTCTGAAGGCTATGAGACCCCTGATTTCCCACTTCGCTTCACACCTCTGTATTTATTTCTCTCTCTCTTTTTTTTTTTTTTTTTTTTTTTTTTGAGAGGAGTCTTGCTCTGTCGCCCCCAGTGCTGCGGGAGGTGCACTCAGCTCACTGCAAGCTCCGCCTCCCGGGTTCCTGCCATTCTCCTGCCTCAGCCTCCGGAGTAGCTGGGACTACAGGCACCGCCACCACACCTGGCTACTTTTTTGTATTTTTAGTAGAGACGGGGTTTCACCGTGTTAGCCAGGATGGTCTGGATCTCCTGACCTCGTGATCCGCCATCTCGGCCTCCCAAAGTGCTGTGATTACAGGCACACCTCTGTATTTCTGTGTGTGTGTCTTTCATTCTTCTCGCGCTGCTGGGTTAGGGTCTCCCTGACTGAACTGGTCTTGGCACATACTTTTGCATTTTACACTCAGCTCTAGTATCCATTCTGAGTTAACTTTTCTGAAAGTATATAAGGTCAATGTTACAGTTCTTTTTTTTTGGCGTGTGGATGTCCAGTTATTCCAGCACCATTTGTCAACAAGATTCTTTTCTCCATTGAGTTGCCTTTGCTTCTTTGTCAACGATCAGGTGCCTATATTCATGTGAGCCCATTTCTGGGGTCTCTATCCTACCGCACTGATCTATTTGTCTAGTCTTTGCCAGCACTCCATAGTCTAGATTAATGTATCTTTATAAAAAGTCTCAAAATTGAGTAAACTAGTTCTGTGTTTTCCTATCCATATATACCTATGATGATGCTCATTTTATGAATCAGGCACAGTAAGAAATTAGCAAGAATAACCAATAATAAATCATAACAATCATAGCAATTACTGAATATAACGAAAGTTACATGAATGTGTTCTCTCTCTTTCTCAAAATATCTTCCTGTACTGTACTCACCTATTTTAGAACCACAGTTGACCACTGGTAACCGAAACTGTGGAAAGCTAATGCACAGTTGGGGGCACTCCTGTTCTGGCTCAACCAAATTCCTATTTTAACTAACTTTCATACACAGCTGGAATGTTGCTTTTCCAGATATTCTGGCATAGGAAAAGAAGGCTGATAAAGTTGATTTTGGAGGAACTAGTTCCCCATCATCTCTCCAGGTTCTGCTCAAAGGAAAGCATGCCTCTGTTAGCTGCAGGAGCTAGAGGTGGCCAGACAGTAAGACAAGATTTTCCTAGAGCAGTCTTTCCTAGTTGATAGGGGATAGCATTGACCCTTAAGTATGACCCGTAGGTAGCTCTTCTTCTTCTTCTATTTTCTCCTGATTCTAAACAGTGTCTCTGAATTTCAAGTAGAAAACCTGAAACCATCATTCACACAATAATGCTGAATTAATTTAAGCTGTGGATAAAAAATGGGTATATGTTGGAATTTATGATTTGAAATGTTGAAGTTGATGACCATTTACTGGATCGATGACTGACAATTCCTTCTGTGATTGGCATCTGTGGTCCCTGAGCAGTAGGGTGAAAATCCCATGCCTCTTGATAAAATCAGTTCAAACAATTTCTGTTGTGTATGTGAACATTTTGGAAATGATTCAACCACATGAGCCACTTAAGCATCTCCTGAATCAGAAAGCATCTTTTGGGGATAGAAGAAGGACTCTCTGTACTGGAGGGAAGCATGGCACTCCAGGTGACCCCTGAATCCTTGCTTCCTCAGGTATCAACGTGTCTAGTGATGCACTGCAAGGTCCTCAGGTATCAACGTGTCTAGTGATGCACTGCAAGGTCCTCAGGTATCAAAGTGTCTAGTGATGCACTGCAAGCAAACCTTCATGGATATTTCTCCTCCAGTCAACTTCTTGTTCCAAACTCATTCTACATACACTTCGAAGGGTGAGCCAATGCCGTTGCTACTCTGTTCCTCTACTCCACACTGTATAATTCAAAAATAATAACCCAAGATGATCTGTTTTCAACAGAAGGTTTCAGAGTCAGGCCAGAATACTTTTATCCACAATCATGACACTCCATCTAACTCCTATGACCACTGCCAGAAGGCAGAGAAGTAAGCCTACCATTGATATCCATACTGAAGACACGCAAAAAGGGAAGGAGGAAGCTGAAGTAGTAAAGAATATGGGTGAATACACACAAACACACACAAACATGCACATGCATGCACGCACCACACACGCAGGCACACAGGCACACAAGCATGTGCACATACACACTCACATACATACATGCACACACATACACACACATACACACATGCACACACACATGCACATGCATACACATGCACATACATACACACACATACACGTGTACACACATGCATAGATACATGTACATACATCACTCACAGGCACACAAGCATGTGCACACAATGCACACATGCACATACACGCATGCACATGCACACACGCATGCATGCATACACACACATGCACACACGGACACACACATGCACACACGTATGCACACGTGCGCACACAAATGGAGGAACTAATTCAAAAACAAGCAGTCACCCATTCAAACCTCCACATCTGCCATTTGCTCCAAATGATTCTTTTCCTAAGCAGCAACTTGTGGATAATGAAACATTTTTAAAATCACAGAACTTTGTTTTTGGGGTGTAGACACTTTGCGCAATAGCAAAGACAGTTAAATCATGCAAAAAACTGTTTACTCTGAAGGTGTCCATTTGAATGCAGTTACAGTCCATTCGCAAGAAGCAGCAAAGAGATGCAGAGCTCGAACCCCTCCTGACCTTTGGATAGAAAAACTGCATAATGTTGATGAAGACTCTGATTGGATGTTTAAAAATTATTTTTTAGGAGGCTGAAGAAGTCGAAGGTGATATCTATACAGCTACTTATTTATTTTATGCTGACTTATTTTGTACTCATTTTACATGGAGTAGCACAAATTGTGATGCAATGCCATTGTGAGTGCCCCATTTACACAGGTAGAGAGTGTCTATAGAAAAACACTAAGGACAAAATCGGTGAATCAAAGCTGTTGGCATATATGCATTTATAGATATTGTCAAATTACTTTCCGGTGGGTTCTTCTGACATCATTTATGGACAATATATGAGACGATCTGTTTTTCTATGCCCTAGTTAGATATCTCTGTCTATCAATCTATTGATCTATCAGTCTATTGAGCTACTCATCTATCTATCTATCTATCTATCTATCTATCTATCTATCTGTCTGTCTGTCTATCTATCTGTCTATCTATCTATCTATCATCTATCTATCTATCTATCATCTATCTATCTATCTATCTATCTATCATCTATCTATCTATCTATCTATCATCTATCTATCTATCTATCATCTATCTATCTATCTATCTATCTATCTATCT
>NW_016808213.1:0-1130 GCF_001698545.2 Rhinopithecus bieti
CTCAGGGAGGGGAGGAAATCTAAAGGCTTTATTGACCACTAAGTCCTCCATATTTTTTTGCCCAGGTAAATAACATAGCCATCATTCTTTTACATTTTTTTCATAGCTCATTGATAAAGATTCAAATCTGAAGTGGAAAATACAGTTTTAAAATGTTAATTGGCATCTTTTTGTGTAGCTAGTGTTTTGGGTAATAACTACCCAGTGGCGCCTGGGTTATATTTTTTAAGTTGTTGGTAGAAATTCATCTTTGCTTGAACGTGGAGGTAAGACTTTTGTGTTCACTCATAAAAAATCCAATCGGAGTGCTTATCTGAGGTCACAGAGCAGAACTTCCTCTAACAGCTTTCCTCCTGCATCTCACCTAGTTGTAGAGCTTCATCTGTCTGGGCTTTATTGCCGCATACACTTACCCAGCAGTTTTCCATTAGCTTGAAACTCAAAACAGTCCCCCGATGCTCTTATGTGTTAAGAATGGAATTTTTTTTTTTCAGAATTTTAGCCAAAACATTGAAAGAAGGTGATAGAATGATGGGGCAGCAAGTGGCCAGGTAATTATTTCCATTTGTCTCAATGCTTGGAAAATATGTCTCCTCTTTACCTCCTGCTGGGTCCTGTCTCTGTCCATCACTCCTACAATTTCTTCAGCCTGTGTGGTTCACTTACTGTGTGATCTTGGAATCAACTTGGGAAATCCTGTTCCCTTATGGACTAGCTGGAAAGGAGGGCAGGATGTGAAATTGTCATTTTTTCAGCTTCACTTTGCCATCCTTACTTTTAATCACTAAAAACAAACAAACAAACAAACAAACAAACAAACAAAAAAATTCATCCAGGTCATGATTATTGTAAAAATTCAAATAAAACAAAAATTTTTATCTTAGAAATTGAAAGTTCCCCCATCATCTGAACCTTAAGGACAACTATTGTTAATATATTATTATTTCAAAAATTGTTGGCCAGCACAGTGGCTCACGCTTGTAATCCCAGCACTTTGGGAGGCCAAGGCGGGTGGATCACCTGAGGTTGGGAGTTCAAAACCAGCCTGGCTAACATGGTGAATCCCCATCTCCACTAAAAATACAAAAATTAGCTGGGCACAGTGGTAGACACTTTAATCCCAGCTACTT
>NW_016808213.1:3071-44825 GCF_001698545.2 Rhinopithecus bieti
GGGGGTGGGGCGGTAGGCGGGGCTAGGCAGGTCCGGGTTTTTCTCCGTGGGAGGTCGGGTTGCACCTGCGCAGTAGACCGGTGTCTTTCCCGGGCGTGGGAAAGTTGATGGTGAAGAACCCAGAACTGTGCCATCTTGCCTCTGTTGTCCAAACAGTCCAACCTTTTATTGATAATAGTGATAAGGGGTGCCGTGGTCTGTCTAGCTACTTCCTGCTGTTAAGGGACGTCGTTAAGTTGGGGTCTATGGTTGGTATTTGGACGCACGGATGAAGAAGCATCTGGTTGAAGGTGATGCGGGTGATCTCTTGAACTTTGGCTTGGAGAAATTTGATTAAAATGGGAGCTGGTATTAGATGGGCAACAGTGGTGACGTAGTGGAGATAGTTGCTAGGAGACGGTATTGTCTGCCGTGGTTTAGATGTAAGGACACCGGTTTGCCTAGTGTCTGGAGTATTGTTTTTCTTTTAGTTAAGACTAGGCTGGAGATCAGACACTGGTTTGCCTAGTGCCTTAGGTGCCTAAAGGTCTAAAACAATTATTAGAGGAGATATAAGAAGCAGGTAATAGAATGATGACAGTAATAGAATGACGACAGAATATTTAGGAAGGAGCTGAGGAAGAGGAGGGCAAGAATAGACTGAAGAGGAAGGCGGAATGAGAGTAAGAGACAGCTACCAATAAGGCAAGAATGAGAGGGCGTGTGGAAGGTGGTTAGGCGGAAGTGCCGAGGGATGGAAGGAGGGGCAGCCTCAACAGTGGTAGGAGGGACCGAGGAGGAGGGCGGAACTATAGCAGGAGCGGAAGGGGAAGGTGGAACCCAAGCGGGAGGGGGAGGTGGAGTATACGGGGGAGTGGAAGGAAGGGGAAGCTGACACAGGTGAGTCAGACAGGAAAGATGACCCTTTTCTGACTTTGCTAGGTCTGCGCCTTAGCCAACTTGACTTGGGCCAACAAACATTGGCTACACAAGTCTGGTCGAGAACGCAAGTCTTAAAACTTTTGTATATAATTTATTTTAGACTACTTACTTAAGCGCTGGCAGAAATTACTGAGGTCGATTAAAATGTTACGGTCTAGGGTGCCTTCAGGCGGCCATTGAGACTGGTTGTCTAATTTATATTGTGGCCACGCCACAGTGGAGAGGAAAATTAGTCGCTTTCATTTAAGATCTTACTTTTAATTGTAAAGTTTTGAGATTTTAGTTAGAAGACACCCTAAAGGGGAGTCTCTAGGTATTTTGGATTGGGGGTTTCCCATTGCCTTCCTCTCGCCTACAGGCAGAAATGGAAACCGAACTCTACCTGGCTACAAAGCGTCCTTTGGAGCCACTAGAGACCGGCGGGAGGCTCCTGGAGCCAGAATGGAGAGTACCTCCAGGCAGACGTCTCTGTCCTGGACGCGTCTCCCATGGAATGGAATGGACTTCCTTTGGGCAGACGTCTCTGCCTTTGGGAACTTCCCTGGGTCACCTGGTGACCAGAAAAAAAGCCTTGGGCCTGCACAGGACTTCTGGCCAAGGAATATGAGAGGGAGGCAAAAGGTACTCATCCCTAGGAGACTTGGAGGTGGGGAAAGCGATGTCCAGGTCCTGGTCTGTCTGGGGCGTGGAAGGAGGAGGCTCCTCCGACCTTGGGGGGCCCTGAGGAGGGCTCTCCTCCTGGGTTTCAGCACCAACTGATCTGCTCCAGAACGACCACCAGAGTACTCCAGACGACCACCAGAGTAAGTGCCAGAGAATAGGCAAGTAAGCAGGGTAAAAGAAAACTTTATTAACTTGCCAATGTGAAGGAGCGGCGAGGTTCACCATCTCTGGGGTGGAGGCCGATGAAGTTGCTCAGGCATTCTCCGGGAGGTTCCTAGGTCCCCACAGGAGCAGGGGCCAAGGAAGTTCGCACAGGGCGGCTTTTATGTCCTGGGCCTGGGAGTGGGAGGGCAGTGGGCGGGACATAGGCGGGTCAGGGGCGGGGGCCGTAGGCGTGGCTAGGTGGTTCCGGTTTTTCTCTGTCCGAGGTCGGGTTGCGCCTGCGCAGTCCACCGGTGTCTTTCCCCGGTGCGGGGAAAGTTGATGGTGAAGAACCCGGAACTGTGCCTGTGCCATCTTGCCTCCGTTTGTCCAAACAATAATAATGTTTATCAATATTAATTAAAATATATTTCCTAGCAAGCAGACTCAAAGAAAAAAGGAAAAAAATAATTAATATTAGGAAAAATACTGAAAGTATCCTAATAATGGGGGCATAATTAAATTCATTACATTTTTTGAAGGATTCTTACTGACATGGAAAAAAGTATAAATTATGTGGACCAATGTAATGTTAACAGATAAATTATAGGTTATAAAACACATATAATTACTTCAATTACATAAATATGTATAATGCAGCCAGGCACGGTGGCTCACACCTGTAATCCCAGCACTTTGGGAGGCTGAGGCAGACAGATCACGAGGTCAAGAGATCAAGACCATCCTGCCCAACATGGTGAAACCCCGTCTCTACTGAAAATACAAAAATTAGGTGGACATGGTGGCACGTGCCTGTAGTCCCAGCTATTCGGGAGGCTGAGGCAGAAGAATTGCTTGAACTCAGGAGTCAGAAGTTGCAGTATGCCGAGAAGGCACCATTGCACTCCAGCCAGGCGACAGAGCAAGACTCTGTCTCAAACAATAAACATAAAAAATAAAAAAATACGTATAGTACACATTTCAAAATACACCATTAAGATTGACATAAAATACACCCAAATGTTAGCAGTTGTCTTTGTGCTGTGAGATTAGAATTGATATTTTTATTTTATATGTCTAAAATTTTCTAGAATAAATATGTGTTATATAACTTTATGATCTGAGGACGAAAGATGGTAAAGAAGGATAAAGAGTTGGATGAAGAAAAGGGAATCAGTAAATGAGACAGAAAGGGTGCAGCTTAGAGGAGGAGGCAGAAGGCCAGCAGAGATCATTAGTATCCTGGGAACCAATGAGGGAAGACTTTTGGGTGACCCTGTGTTAATAGAGTGGAAAAGGGTAGGCCGGGCACAGTGGCTCACACCTGTAATCCCAGCACTTTTGGAGGCCAAGGCAGGTGGATCACCTGAGGTCAGGAGTTCGAGACCAGCCTGGCCAACATGGTGAAACCCCGTCCCTACTAAAATGACAAAAATTAGCCTAGTGTGGTGTTAGGTGCCTATAATCCCAGCTACTCAGGAGGCTGAGGCAGGAGAATTGCTTGAACCCAGGAGGTGAAGGTTGCAGGGAGCCGAGATCACACCATTGCACTTCAGCCTGGGCAACAAGAGGAAGACTCCTTCTTAAAAAAAAAAAAAAAAAAAAAAAAAAAAAAAAAAATTTAAAAAAAAAAAAAAAAAAAAAAAAAAAAAAATTTACATATAAAATATATATGTAAACAATATATATAAAGAGAGAGAGAGAGAGACAAAGACAGAGAGAGAGAGACGGGGGTGGAGAGAGTGGAAAAGTAAAATCAGACAATGATTAAGGAATATCCACTAGATTTTGTGCTCAGGAGGTTGTTGTGACCTTAGTGGAGTAGTAGGGGTGGAAGGCAGGTTGCAGTGGGTTAGCACATGAATGGAAAGTGAAGAAGTTGGGCTGAAAAAGGAAGATGAAGGAGCAAGGAGATAGCGGAGGGATGGGATGATAAGACGGCAGAGTTGAGCATACTTATATGTTGAGTGAAAGGGAGAGTAGAGAGGAAAATCTCAAAGATTCTGGAGAGTAGAAGGCCAAGGGAAAGAGAGCGACACCTGAAGAAGGGAAGGCTAGTGTCCAGATCACCTTGAGCCAGAGGACAGAGGCCTCTTGCTTAAAAGGAAGAGAAGTGGGTGAGAACAGGCGCTCCTCACCCCATGATCCACTCCTCGAGTGGCTGGGCCAGTTGAGAGTTATCTGATGATCCCTATGCCGATGGCTAAGAATTAAGATGGAGGAGGTGGTGGACTATCAGTTGTGGAATGTCAACCTCAGTGCCCTTTTGTCAACACTAACCCCACAGCATCCTGACTCCCTTGAAAGGGAAGACATGTCCCCTGCCTTAATGTCTTAATGTGCTTTATCTTTCAGAGTTGTGGAAAGTAAAAATGCAGACCTACCAAAAGGAACAATTGTACTGACTTCTCCAGGCTGGACAACACACTCCATTTCTGATGGGAAAGATCTGGAAAAGCTGCTGACAGAGTGGCCAGACACAATACCAGTGTCTTTGGCTCTGGGGACAGTTGGCATGCCAGGGTGAGTTTCATGGATATATTTCATTTGTTTGAATGTCTGACACTCTGGTTTTCCAAAATGGTTTGTTCAGAACTTGGTCAACAGGAAGATANATGCCATTCTCCTGCCTCAGCCTCCCGAGTAGCTGGGAAGTTGTTTTTTTTTTTAAATGCAAAAATAACTTTACACGAATTTGTCTGAAATTCTGCAAGTGGCTTAACAATCACTATAATGGGTCCGGATTTTGTTGACTCAGATTCAGGGCTGCAAAAATATAGCTTTAAATTTCCCACTACTGAACTTCATTTCTATCTCAAGCCCTCCTTTTGGCTGGTGTAATAAGAGAAAACCTCAGTTAAATTCAGTGATTTCTCACATCATTTCAAATTTAAAACTCAGGATTTCTTTTTTCTTCTCCCTGGGGTTGTTGCAAAGCTCCAAGGATAATACAAGTTGAGTGTCAGTAGAAGAGGGACAACAACAACTTCTTGATCTCGATCTGTACTGGTCTTAAGCTGGTCTCCTGCTCAAAGTTACTTTCTTTCTCTGAGTTTTGAGATCTTTTCCCCCCTTCCTTCTTCCCACCCTTCCTTCCCCTTCCTTTTTTACACTTTGAAGGTTTCCTGAGGAATGAAATGGAAATACATATATATTGTCAAATGATCAGCCTCTAAACAAAAACAACTCCTAGGTACCCCAAATTCATATTTCACTCAGAATTTGAACTCCTCAAAATTGCCACTGCCAAGGACATCATTGTGAAAGTAGAGGATGCTGAATACCGTCTTACATGACATTAGTGGGCACTAAACAATTCCAGCACTTCTTGGTCTTTCCTGCCTGCCTGGTACCCTCTACGGATGAGAGCTCTTCCTCTCTGTTCTCCTCCGTTATCCATCATTCCCTCTAGACTGTGAGCCAGGTGTAGGGGAGAAGAGGTGAAGGGAGACATGAGGAAACTTTGGTTGTGAAGAAAGTCTTCAATCCTATCACCTTCCAAACTCGCAATCCAATGAAATGTGGTGGTATCTTCACCCAGTCCCCATCAGTACTGTCAGTGCTGAATCTTTCTATATCCAGTAGCTCTTTTTCTGCAAGCTAACTTTGACATCTCACTTAGGGTAATACAGGGAAATTTCGGAATGTCTTCCATACCACTTTGGAGTCATGGAAAGCTCCAGATGCTCCCTGTGAACCTCTCATGCCTAATATCACACATCATAGCTATCTGTGGCTATGTCACCATGATAACATGGGAGCTTCTCCCATGAAGCTCATCATCTCCATAGAACTTATATGGGAATGACGCATAGCTCTCTCTTCTTGAATCCCCAAAGTCTGAGAAAAATGATCTATCTTTTGTCCCTGAAATCTGGCCTGTGAATGGACAGGATACAGCCCCTTTCTAGCCAACTCTCCCTTCCCTCCCTAGTTCACATCATCTTTATTCCTATCTGAGAGTAGAGATGGAGGAAGTAAAGCAACAGTGGCTGGCAATATTTATTTCCTATGTTTTTGTCTTTTACTCGGATCTATGGCACTGGGCCATTGAGAAGGCCTTCAAGATATATATAAATGAGTTATAGAGGAAAGAAACAACTCTATTCATATATCCTTAATTTTCTTCCTTTAGCCTGACTGTCTNTAAGCCTTTCCCAAACATTATCTCCTTTTAAAATAAAATGGAGGCCGGGCATGGTGGCTCATGCGTGTAAGCCCAGCACTTTCGGAAGCAGAGGCAGCCGGATCACGAGGTCAGGAGTTCGAGTCCAGCCTGACCAACATGTAGAGACCAACATGTCTCTACTAAAAATACGAAAATTAGCCAGGCATGGTGGCATGTACCTGTAATCTCTGCTACTAAGGAGACTGAGGCAGGAGAATCGCTTGAACCCAGGAGGCGGAGATTGCAGTGGGCCAAGATCGCACCACTGCACTCCAGCCTGGGTGACAGAGCGAGATTCCATCTCAAAAAATAATAAAAAAAATATAAATAAAATAAAATAAAATAAAGTAAAATGGAGATAAGATGAAGAAGCCAAAAGTAAAGAAATCCTTAAGGGAAAATGAATGTTGTACTTTGGACAAAGAAGGACTTAATAGAATCAGTGGTTTGGAGAGCAAATACATGAATACATGTGCTCTTCCAACTTAATTGAAGGAAAAGATGCAAAACTTTGGGGGAATGTTAAATCTGTGGAGTCTGGACAGCTAAAAGACACCCTAGATTTCAAAATTCAACTTCTCTTTTAATCTATATCAGAAGTACTAGCATTCTTGAAAGTTGACCCATCCCAGCCAGGTATGGTGGCTCATGCTGGTAATTCCAGCACTTTGGGAGGCTGAGGCAGGAGGATCGTCTTAGGTAAGGAGTTGGAAACCAGTCTGGGCAACATAGTGAGACCATGTCTCTAAAAAAATATTCAGAAATTGGCTGGGTGTGGTGGTATCTGCCTGTAGTCCCAGCTACTTGGGAGTTTGAGGTGGGAGGATCAATTGAGCCCTAGAGGTTTAGGCTGCAGTGAGCTGTGATTTCGCCACTGCACTCCAGCCTGGGCAATAGCACAAGACCCTGTCTCAAAATTTTTTTTTTTGTAAAGGGAGTAGTTCTCAATTGCTAGCGTTCATAAGAATCCCCTAGAGTCTTATTAACATTTGGATTATTTCTGAATCAGTGGGTCTACGGTGAGGCCCGAGAATCTAAATGTTAAACAAACATTTCAGCCGGGTACGGTGGCCTACACCAGTAATTCCAGCACTTTGGGAGGCACAGGCAGGCAGATCACAAGGTCAGGAGTTCGAGACTAGATTGGCTAACATGGTGAAACCCCGTCTCTACTAAAGACACAAAAAATTAGCTGAGCATGGTGGTACATGCCTGCAATCCCAGCTACTGGGGAGGCTGAGGCAGGAGAATCGTTTGAACCCGGGAGTCAGAGGTTGCAGTGAGCCGAGATTACGCCATTGCACTCCAGCCTGGGCAACAGGGCGAGACTCTTGTCTAAAAAAAAAAAAAAAAAAAAAAAATTCAGGTGATTCTGAGACACCTGGTGCTGCCCCGCCCTTTTGAATAACATTGTGTTAAGGGAGATATTTGGATTCTCAGAAAAAGTGCTGCCTGTGCCTGTGCCTGTCACTGCATTCTATTCAATGCCAACCTCTCATGGGCCCCAAATATAGTTAGAGGCTGTGTAAGCTAAGTAATGTCAACATGTAGTTGTTTTTTTTTTTTTAATGCACAAATAACTTTACATGAATGTGTCTGAAATTCTGCAAGTGCCTTAACAATCACTATAATGGGTCTGGATTTTATTGGCTCAGATCCAGAGCTGCAAAAATATAGCTTAAAATTTCCCACCACTAAACTTCATTTCTATCTCAACCCCTCCTTTTGGCTGGTGTAAAAAGAGAAAACCTCAGTTAAATTCAGTGATTTCTCGCATCATTTCAAATATAAAACTCAGGATTTCTTCTTTCTTCTCCCTGGGGTTGTTGCAAAGCTCCAAGGATAATACAAGTTGAGTGTCAGTAGAAGAGGGACAACAACAACTTCTTGATCTCGATCTGTACTGGTCTTAAGCTGGTCTCCTGCTCAAAGTTACTTCCTTTCTCTAAGTTTTCAGATCTTTTCCCCCCTTCCTTCTTCCCACCCTTCCTTCCCCTTCCTTTTTTACACTTTGAAGATTTTCTGAGGAATGAAATGGAAATACATATATACCGTCAAATGATCAGCCTCTAAACAAAAACAACTCCTAGGTACCCCAAATTCATATTTCATTCAGAATTTGAACTCCTCAAAATTGCCACTGCCAAGGCCATCATTGTGAAAGTAGAGGATGCTTAATACCATCTTACATGAAATTAGTGGGCAATAAACAATTCCAGCACTTCTTGGTCTTTCCTGCCTGCCCGGTACCCTCTGCGGATGAGAGCTTTTCCTCTCTGTTCTCCTCTGTTATCCATCATTCCCTCTGGACTGTGAGCCAGGTGTAGGGAAGAAAAGGTGAAGGGAGACACGAGGAAACTTTGGTTGTGAAGAAAGTCTTCAATCCTATCACCTTCCAAACTCGCAATCCAAAGAGGTGTGGTGGTGTCTTCACCCAGGCCCCATCAGTACTGCCAGTGCTGCATCTTTGTATATCCAGTAGCTCTTTTCCTGCAAGCTAACTTTGACAACTTACTTAGGGTAATCAGTAAGATTAATTTCTGGAGAAATTCTGGAAGGTCTTCTATACCACTTTGGAGTCATGGAAAGCTCCAGATGCTCCCTGTGACCCTCTCATTCCTAATATCACACATCGTAGCTATCTGCGGCTATGTCACCCTGAAAACATGGGAGCTTCTCCCATGAAGCTCAACATCTCCATAGAACTTATATGGGAATGACGCATAGCTCTCTCTTCTTGAATCCCCAAAGTCTGAGAAAAATGATCTATCTTTTGTCCCTGAAATTTGGCCTGTGAATGGACAGGATACAGCCCCTTTCTAGCCAACTCTCCCTTCCCTCCCTAGTTCACATCATCTTTATTCCTATCTGAGAGTAGAGATGGAGGAAGTAAAGCAACAGTGGCTGGCAATATTTATTTCCTATGTTTTTGTCTTTTACTCGGATCTATGGCACTGGGCCATTGAGAAGGCCTTCAAGATATATATAAATGAGTTATAGAGGAAAGAAACCACTCTATTCATATATCCTTAATTTTCTTCCCTTAGAAAAAATATAAGCCAGATGTAGTGGAACGCACCTGTGGTCCCAGCTACTCAGGAGGCTGAGGTGGGAGGATCACTTGAGCTTAAGAGGTCAAGGTTATAGTGAGCCATGTTTGTGCCACTGCACTCCAGCCCTGGCAACAGAGTGAGACCATGTCTCAAAAGAATATAAACATCTAAAAAATCAAGAAAGGATAAGGGGGCCGTTACCAGGAGGACTGTTTGTGACGTGGGAGTCACAGAGCGGAGACAAAATAATAGTCTGAAGAATGGCCGTACCAAGGGATGGCATACACTGCATTGCAAGGAAGAGAAGGCCAGAAACAAAGAACCAAGGAAGTCAAATGGATCGGTTGCTAAACCAGCTGGTGGAACTATGAACCAAATAAATGCAGAAGAGACCTGCTGGGTGGTCAGAAGCAAGCTGAAGCTGAGTTGTAGGATGGTCCAGGGACGAATTTCACCTATGGGATCTTTTGGCCCATTATGGTATTCCTTATATATGTGGCTCAGCACCTAAGAGAGTGTCTTGGGGAACCGAGGCATGCTGGACCAGGAAAGTAGTCTTGGTCCATGGTCCATGCTTCTGACTTAATCATGGTTTCCTCTTTTTTTTTGCTTTTTTGTTTTTTTCTATTTAGGGCTGCAAAGTTGTTGCAGCAGCAGGGTCTGATGAAAAGGTTGCCTACCTTCAAAAGCTTGGATTTGATGTTGTCTTTAACTACAAGACAGTAGAGTCGTTGGAAGAAACCTTGAAGAAAGCCTCTCCTGATGGTTACGATTGTTATTTTGATAATGTAAGTACAAACTGGACTTAATATCTGATTTATTAATGAAGTACTATATAAGGCAGGAGTCTCCTTCCCCTGGGCCATGGATGGTTAGTGGTCCATAGCCTATCAGGAACTGGGATGCACAGCAGGAGGTGAGGGGCAGGTGAGCAAGCAAAGCTTCATCTGTATTTACAGCCCCTCCCCTCACTCCTATTACTGCCTGAGCTCCGCCTCCTGTCAGACCAGCAGCAGCATTAGATTCCCATAAGAGCGTAAACCCCATTGTGAACTACGCATGTGAGGGAACTAGGTTGTGCGTTCCTTATGGGGATCGTACTACTCGGGTGCCTGATGATGCCTGATGATCTGTCACTGTCTCCCATCACCCCCAGATGGGACTGTCTAGTTGCAGGAAAACTCACCCACTGATTCTATGTTATGGTGAGTTGTATAATTATTTCATTATATATTACATTGTAATAATAATAGAAATAAAGTGCACAATAAACACAATGTATTTGAATCATCCCCGAAACCATGCCCCCAAGAGTTGGTGGAAAAATTCTCTTCCAATGAAACTGGTTCCTGGTGCAAAAAAGGTTGCGGATCACTGACACAGGAAATATATTCCTAGAGTTTGCATTTGGGATACATGAAGAAAGTATATATGCCTTTTTTAAAAAACAGCTTTATTGAGATATCATTCATGTAGCGTGTAATTCACTCATTTAACGTGTAGAAGTCAATGATTTTTACTATATTGGCAAAATTGTACAACCAGTTTAAGAATATTTTCATCACCCCCCAAAAAAATGCTACTCATTAGCAGTCACTCTCCATTACCCATCATCCTCCCCACTAAAAGTGGTCTCTTATGACTGGCTTCTTTCACTTAGCAAAATGTTTTCAAGTTTCATCCATATTGTAGAATTTATCAGTGCTTTATTCCTTTTTTTGTTTGTTTTTTTGAGAGAGGGTCTCACTCTGTCACCTAGGCTGGAGTGCAGTGGTGTGATCATGGCTCACTACAGCCTCGACCTCCCTGGCTCAAGCAATCCTTCCACCTCAGCCTCCCAAGTCGCTGGGACTATAGCGGTGTGCCACCACACCCAACTACTTTATATACTTTTAGTAGAGGTGGGGTTTCACCATGTTGCCCAGGCTGGTCTGGAACTCCTGGGCTCAGGTGATCCTCCCACCTCGGCCTCCCAAAGTGCTGGGATTACAGCCGTGAGCCACCACACCCAGACTGATGGGTATTAGCTTATACTTTCTGGCTATGATGTATAATGTTACTATGAAAATTCATGCAGATGTTTTTGTGTGGATGTTTTCCTTTCTTTTAAGTATATACCTATGAGTCGAATTGCTGGGTCATATGATAACTTCATGTTTAACATTTTGAGGAGCTGTCAAACTATTTTGCAAGATGGCTACACTACTTTCATTCCCACGAGCAGTGTATGAAGATTCCAGTTTCTCTGCATCCTTGCCAACACTTGCTACTGTCTGTCTTTTTTATTATAACCATCCTATTGGGTTCAAAGTGATATTTCATTGGGATTGGATTTTGACTTGCATTTCCCTATGGCTAACAATATTAAGGATCTTTCAATGTATGTATTTGCCATTTGTATATCTTCTTTGGAGAAATATCTGTTCAAAATCTTTGCCCATTTTTCAGTTAGGTTATTTGTGATGATGTAAGAGTTTTGTTTTGTGTTTGTCTGTTTTGTTTTGTTTGTTTGTTTTTGAGACAAAGGTTTTGCTCTGTCACCCAGGCTGGAGTGCAGTGTCGCGATCTTGGCTCACTGCAACCTCTGCCACCTCGGTTCAAGTGATTCTCCTGCCTCAGCCTCCTGAGTAGCTGGGATTACAGGCATGAGCCACCACGCTTGGCTCATTTTTGTATTTTCAGTAGAGATGGAGTTTCGTCATGTTAGCCAGGCTGGTCTTGAACTCCTGACCTCAGGTGATCCACCTGCCTTGGCCTCCCAAAGTGCTGCGATTACAGGCATGAGCCACCGTGCCTGGCCAAGAGTTCTGTACATCTTACCAATACAAGTCCCTTATTAGATTCAGTGGATTTTCATTATTCGCAATATTTATGTTCTATAAGGTCACCACCAAGGCTGAACCATTGCTTCTAGGGGAAATATGTACATGTATGTACATATCTCACGTAGACTGTAATCTTAAATCCTTAAAACAACTAATCCTAGTAGCTTTTATTTTATGCAAGACAAAAGGAGGTTCAATTTTATTTTATGGTTTTATTTTATGAAAGACAAAAGGCCTGTGGCCGCCCCACTAGCTAATACCCCCAAAGTTGGGATTCATACCCCATCCAACTCTTCCCAGAACCAGAGTCTCTTGGACTACGCTGCAGTGGCCTCATCCTCTGGTCTTCTCTGTATAACAGTTGAAACAAGAAGGCAGAGCATGGCCTTGTTCAGCCTCAGAGAACATCTGCATCTTTTTTACTGCTCCGTGTATGCCTGCAAGTGACCAGGGAAAGCTTAGTGAGTACTGATTTGAGGTTACAAATACAATTTTAGCAAGTAGTTCACAATATGCAAATATGAAATCCACTAATAATGAGGACCAACTCTATATGGCTTGCAAATATTTTCTCCTATTCAGTGAATTGCCTTTAACCTTTCTGTTTCTATTTTTGCCCTTTTTTTGTTTGTTTGTTTGTTTTGAGACTAGGTCTCACTCTGTCTCCCAAGCTGCAGTGTGTGATCACAGTTTACTGCAGCCTTGACGTCCCAGGTTCAAGCGATCCTCCTGCCTCAGTCTCCCAAGTAGCTGGGACCACAGATATGCACCATCATACCCAGCTAATTTTTTATTTTTATTTTTTTTGTAGAGATGGAGTCTCACTATGTTGCCGAGGCTGGCTTTCACTTTCTTGATGGTATTCTTTGAAGCATGAAAAGTTTTAAATTTTGATGAGGCTCAATTAATCTATTTTTCTTTTGTTCCTTGAGCTTTTGGTGTCATGTCTAAGAAGGCTTTTCCTTTCTCAGAGTCATGAAGATTTATTCCTGTGTTTTCTTCTCAGAGTTTTATAGTTATAGCTCTTATATTCAGGTCTACCATGCATTTTAAGTTAATTTTTGTGTGTAGTATAAGGAAGAGGCCCAACTGCATTATTTTCCATGTGGAAATCCAGTTGTTGGGCACCGTTTGTTGAAAGGACTGTTTTTCCTCCATTGAACTGCTTTAGCACTTCTGTAGAAAACCAACTGATCATAAATGTAAGGGTTCATTTTTGGACTCGTGATTCAGTTGCATTGATATATATTTCTATTCTCACCCTATCTTAATTAATTTAGCCTTGTATTAAGTTTTGAAATTGAAAAATGCCAGTTTTCCAACTTTGTTCTTTATACGACTTTTGAGTATTTTTCCATACCTTTAAATTACAAGACAATGAGGTTATTGGACTGATCAGAGAACCTCAATATATAATAAAGTAAAATGTATAAGTTATAAAAGGTATGGTCTTAGAGTCAAATGAAAATGCCTGTTTATTTATTTTTTCTTTTTTTCTTGAGACGGAGTCTTGCTCTGTTGCCCAGGCTGGAGTACAGTAGTGTGATCTCAGCTCACTGCAACCTCCGCCTCCCGGGTTCAAGCAATTCTCCTGCCTCAGCCTCCCAAGCAGCTGTGATTAAGGGTAGCCCACAACTATCCCTGTCTAATTTTTTGTATTTTTAGTAGAGACAGGATTTTACCATGTTGGCCAGGCTGGTCTTGAACTCCTGACCTCAGGTGATCCACCCAGCCTCCCAAAGTGTTGGGATTACAGGTGTGAGGCACCACCCCCAGCCAAAATGCCTGTTTCTAATGTCTTTTTCTCATTGCAACCTTCTGCACAGTTGGGCTCATTCAATCAGTTTTGTTGCTGCTAAAACGGGTATTGTAAAATAATGATTGTGACTCAATGATTTTCCTGAATCTCTAGTATTTAGACGATTTAACGTTTTGTCTTTGGTTTTGTATTTCCTGTCTGTTTAGGTAGGTGGAGAGTTTTCAAACATTGCTTTGGCCAGATGAAGAAATTTGGAAGGATTGCCATATGTGGAGCCATGTCTACATATAACAGAACCAGCCCACTTCCCCCAGGTAATGAGCACATGCACACGATCCCACATGTCACAAGGCTGGACAAGGAGAAAATTCACAGATATGCCATAGGCCAGTGACTCTGAAATTATTAGAAAGATTTTCATATATTCTTCTTCTTTTTTAAGATAGAGTCTCACTTTGAGAGAGCTCAGGAGGTTGAGACCATCCTGGGCAACGTGGCAAAATGCCATCTCTACAAAAAATACAAAAATAAGCCAGGCATGGTGGTGTGCACCTGTAGTCCCAGCTACTCAAGAGGCTGAAGTGGCAGGATTGCTTGAGAGTGGGAGGCTGAGGCTGTAGTGAGCTGCGTTCGGGTCACTGCACTCCCGCCTGCGTGATAAAGTGAGAGCCTGTCTCAAAATAATGAAAACAACAACAATTTCATATATTTTGTGCTAAATCAGCTTATATTTGATTTTTATATAGAGAAATAGCAGGATCTACAAATATAGAAGAAATAGTTATTAAAAGTTTTAGTATTTACCTATCATTTAATGCAAACTGGTAAAAAGACAGTGATGATTTGATTTAGAAACAGAACACCTTGGTCTGGCTGGTAAAATATTCAGGTTCCTCTGGATATCAGAGACATTGCTGGAGGTGCGAGAGGAATAAAGGGTGACTTGCTGTGGGTGAAGGGAAGGGCAGGCTGCCATGTCCTTCAGAAATCTTGGGCAGTGCTTCTTGCAGCAGTAGGGCACCTTGGCTTCAGCAGGCTGACAATTGCCACTAAATGGGAAGGCAGCAGCAGCTTCCCTCCGTTCCTCGAGTGTCCTTGTTTTATTTCTCTGGTGCCCTGCCATGAACTCCATTCCCCACTCCCTACTCTCTTATGCTGAAACCACACCCTTCCCACTCCACACTCTGAGGTCCAAAAGCAGTATTAACCAGAGAACCATATTCATTAAATCCCTGTCCTGTGAGATGCCTTCTATAGGCCTCTCGTTTTACAGGTGGGGAGATGAATGGCCGAGAGGACCAGAGACTCTTTAACTGCTATTGGCAACAGAGTCAAAACAAATACCAGTCTTCTAAGCGCCTCATTTAGAGTCTGTTTCTGCTACAATGATCCTGTGCTATTAAGAGAGATCACAAATTACCTGTGGTTCCCCCCAAAAAAGGAGAAAGAAGGAAAAAAGGAATCTTCCAGACTCTAATCAGGATCCAGGCAACCATAAATCAATTGGTTATTTATTCTATGATGAGCTTGACTAAAGGGAATGAAACCTTATAGCTCCACTAGTTAACCACACCACAACCGTATGGACATGGGGGGCTACAAAGGAAGGGGCTGACAAAGGGCAACTTGTAGATTCCCTCTTAGGTTGTGAAAAATCAAAACCATTACCAAGAAGGAAACTCCAGATTTATTTGGCAATCTTACTGTTAGGGACTTTTTCCCCCCCTATAATTTTCTAACTGGTGCTAAGCTGGAATCATGGGAAACTGTCTGCCTGCCAACTGAGCGAAGCTGCAGGAGGCCTTTTCTTAACCACAGTCCAATTAGGAATAGCCAACTATTTTGAATACAGTAACTCGACCTAGTCTTTTTAGCAATTAGTCTTTGGAAGCTCAGCTGCTCAGACAGGACTTTGAGATGTCAGCTGGCCTTGTCCATTCCATTTTAATCAGATGGAATTCTGCCCTGCCACAGATTCCCAGAAATTCTAACATATTCCAGTGTTAGGATAGCTGAGAGGCAAGCAATGATTTCCTCCATGTTTAATGCCACATTTGCTTTTTTGCTCTCAGTAAAAAAACAAAAACCAACATTCTCATCAACACGCACAAACCCAGAAACAGCATTTCACTTGCATTTTGCTTTTTCGTTTATTGGTTTGTTTGTTTTGAGACAAGGTCTCACTCTGTTTCCCAGACTGGAGTTTTTGTTTGTTTGTTTGTTTGTTTGTTTGTTTTTTGAGACAAGGTCTGGCTTTGTTACCCAGCCTGGAGTGCAGTGGCACAAACATGACTCACTGCAGCCTCCACCTCCCAGGCTCAAGTGATCCTCCCACCTCAGCCTCCCAAGTAGCTGAGACTACAGACATGTGCCACCATACCTGGATAATTGTTTTTTGTTTTGTTTTGAAACAGAGTCTCACTCTGTCGCCCAGGCTGGAGTGCAATGGTGCGATCTCAGCTCACTGCAACATCTGCCTCCCGGGTTCAAGCGATTTTCCTGCCTCAGCCTCCCGACTAGCTGGGATTACAGGCGCACATCACCATGCCTGAATAATTTTTTGTATTTTTAGTAGAGACGGGGTTTCACCGTGTTAGCCAGGATGGTCTTGATCTCCTGACCTTGTGATCCACTCCCTTAGGTCTCCCTAAGTGCCGGGATTACAGGAGTGAGCGACCACTCCTGGCCAATCATTATTTTTGTTAGAAGCGATGAGGTCTTGCTGTGTTGCCCAAGCTGGTCTTGAACAAGTGATCACGCTTTGTGATCCTCCCACTTTGCCTCCCAGCTCAAGTGATCCTCCCACTTTGCCTCCCAAAGTGCTGGTATTACAGGCATAAGCCACCATGCCCAGCCCACTTTCATTTAAGATGAGGAAGTGAGAGTTCCAATCGCTCACTCACAAAGAATAGTTGATGTGGGTCTTCTGAGGAAACACTCTTTCTGTCTCATTCTCTTGCATTAGTTTCTTTTGGTTCAGGACAAAGCTTCATATTTCCAACTGCTAATGTTACTTTCCTCAAAGTAGTGAGTGGGAACTTTAGGCTGAGTGGTGCCAGTGGTCAAAAATGCTGAAGCTAGATTCCACCACTCATCTTAGCACAGCTGGCTCTGATATTCCCTAGGCATCTTCGCCTGACTTCCTGAACTTGAAAGCCTATGCTCAGGTGTCATTCTCTGAGTTACTAGTCAGTTAGAACACTTGGGAAAATCAACCAGGCAACCAAAAAACTTTTTCTTCCTCACACACAGAAGGGGAGTACCTTCTTTACAGGCTGCAGGAGAGCTGTGTGCTTTGTCTGGGGTGCTGGTTCTCAAAGTGTGGGCCAAGGACCTGCAGCATCACCATCTCCTGGGAGCTTATTAGAAATACCAATTCTTAGCCAGGCGCAGTGGCTCATGCCTGTAATCCCAATACTTTGGGAGGCCGAGGCAGGAGGATTGCTTGGCCCAGGAGTTTCAAACCAGGGAAATAGAGTGAGACCTCATCTCCGACCAAAAAAAAAAAACCTAAAAAAATTTTTTTTTTTCTTTTTCAAACTGAGTCTCGCTCCATCACCCAGGCTAGAGTGCAGTGGTACAATCTCAGCTCACTGCAATCCCCTCCCAGCTTCAAGCAATTCTCCTGCCTCAGCCTCCTGAGTAGCTGGGATTACAGGCATGTGCCACCATGCCCAGCTAATTTTTGTATTTTAGTAGAGACACAGTTTCACCATGTTGGCCAGGCTGGTCTCAAACTCCTGACCTCAAGTGATCTGCCTGCCTCGGCTTCCCAAAATGCTGGATTATAGACATGAGCCATGCACCCGACCCCACACACTTATTCTTAGAGGTCTGGAGGTTAAAAGTAAAATGGGTTGGCAGGGCTGCGTTCCTTCTGAAGACGCTAGAGGAGAATGTTTCCTTGCCTTTTCAAGCTTCTAGCAGCTGCCTATATTTCTTGGCATGTGGCCCCTTCCTCTGTCTTCAAAGCCAGTGGCATAGGATCTTCCTCCTCCTCCTCTCTCTCATCTCTGCTTCTATCACCCCATATTCCGTTCCCGACTATAACTTTCTTGTGTCCCTCATTCCCTTACGAAGACCTTTGCTATTGTGTTGGGTCCATCTTTATAGTGGAGAATAATCTTCCAATCTCAAGGTTCTGTTTTTATTTTTATTTTTTTGAGGCAGAGTCTCATTCGGTCACAGAGCCTGGAGTGCAGTGGCACGATCTTGGCTTACTGCAACCTCCACCTCTCAGGTTCAAGCAGTTCTCCTGCCTCAGCCTCCCAAGTAACTGGGACTATAGGCACCCACCACCATGCCCGAATATACATATATATTTTTTTGTATTTTTAGTAGAGATGGGGGTTTCACTATGTTGGCCAGGCTGGTCTCGAACTCCTAACCTTGTGGATCTGCCCACCTTGGCCTCCTAAAGTGCTGGGATTACAGGCGTGAGCCACTGCATCCCCCTTAAGTTTCTTAATCATATCTTCAAAGTCCTTTTTGCCACATAAGGTAACAGGTTCTGGGGTTTTTGGATATGAACATCTTTGGGGCCATTATTCTGCCTGCTGCAGAGTGCATGTTGATGGGCCAGCAGTCCTGTGGATCAGAAAGGAGTGAGGACACGGAAGGGGAGAAGCACCAAGAAACTCCAAGCACCAAGTATAGTGACAGTGGCCTGTACTACTTGTTTCACTGTGGCCACCTCCCTGGATCCTGCTGCCCAAATGTGCCCTTCTCTTCACAGGTCCACCCCCAGAGATTGTTATCTTTCAGGAGCTTCACATACAAGGCTTTGTCGTCTACCGCTGGCAAGGAGATGTCCGACAAAAAGCTCTGAAGGACTTGCTGAAATGGGTCTCAGAGGTAAGAAGCTCTGGAGCCACCCCTTCCCATTGTACACTAGGTCCCATTCCCTTTTGCCTCTCAAGGCTTTTGTTCCAGCAATTCTTCCCTCTCTCTGCCGCATCATCAGTTTTTCCCTATTGGGTCCTTGTGCTTAGAATATAAATATTCTTACTTTTCCCATCTTTGAAAGGGAAACAAAACAACCCTCTCTAAAGTTCATTTCCACTGCAAATGCAGCTCCATTTCCCTTCTCTCCCTTTTGTAACAAATACCTGGAAATGCTCTCTACACTCACTGTCTGCTGTTCCTCTCTTTCCATTCTTCCTGAAACCCACATATCAGGCTTTTCAGAGTCTCACTCTGTTGCCCAGGCTGGTGTGCAGTGGCGCCATCTCGGCTCACTGCAACCTCTGCCTCCGGGATTCCAGCAATTCTCATGCCTCAGCCTCCCGAGTAGCTGGGACTACAGGTGTGTGCCACCACGCCCAGCTAACTTACTGTATTTTTAGTAGAGACAGGTTTTTGTCATGTTGGCCAGGATGGTCTCAAGTGATGTGCCCTCCTCAGGCTACCAAAGTGCTGGGATTACAGATGTGAGCCACCACACCTGGCCAAAATTAACTTTTGTCAAGGTCACAGGGGACCCTTACATAGTGAAGTCCACTTGTTGATTGTTAGCCTCACTTGGCTATGGGAAATATTTAATAGTGATCATTCTCTCCTTGATATGCTTTCTTCCCTTGGCTTCCCTTAACTCTTGGTTTTCCTCACTGATGGGTCCTCCTCAGATTCCTGCTAGCTTTTCTTTACTCCAAATTAATATTAGAGTGCCCCAGGTCATGGTCATTGGGCCTTTTCTCTTGTCTATCCACACTCGAGCTGTCCCTCAGTTAGCTCATCTGGGCTCAGTATGCTGGGAGCTCCCAGCTCTATCTCTAGCCTGACTCTCCTCTTAACTCTAGATTAGTATGTCCACCTGGATGCCTGATACACATCTCTGACATAACATCTTGAAAACTACATATGTTTTGATCTTTCCTGCTCAACATGCTCCATATTCAGACTTTACTGTCTCAGTTGTAACAATTCTATACTTCTAGTTTCTCAATCCAAAACCTTGGAGTCATCTTTGATGTCTTTCTCTCATACCCATGTCTAATCTCTAAGGAGATTCTGGTGGTTCTATCTTCAAAATATATACAGAATCTGAACACTTCTCCCACCTCCCTGCTACAACCCTGGTCCAGGAACCGTGCCATCTAGCCTGGATGTTTATAGTGTATCGGGGAACCCGTCCCCAATATTTCAACGTAGGTTCTTTCTATTTTCGTAAGTGTCGGCTGGCTGAGAAATAAAGAGTACAAAGAGAGGTATTTTACAGCTGGGCCGCTGGGACAAAGGAGGAATTTTACAGCTGGGCCGCTGGGGTGACATCACATATGGGTAGGACTGTGATGCCCACCTGAGCTGCAAAACCCGCAAGTTCTTATTAAGGATTTTAAAAGGGGCAAGGGTGTATGAACAGGGAGTAGGTCACAAAGATCATATGCTTCAAAGGGCAAAAGGCAGAAGAAAGATCACATGCTTCTGAGGAAACAGGACAAGGGCAAAATCAGAACTACTGATAAGGGTCTATGTTTAGCTGTGCACGTACTATCTTGATAAACATCTTAAACAACAGAAAACAGGGTTCAAGAGCAGAGAACCGGTATGACCACAAATTTACTAGGGCGGAGTTTTCGCCACCCTAATAAGCCTGAGCGTACTGCAGGAGACCAGGGCATATTTCAGTCCTTGTCTCAACTGCATAAGACAGACACTCCAGAGCGGCCGTTTATAGACCTCCCCTCAGTAATGCATTCCTTCCCCAGGGTATTAATTATTAATATTCCTTGCTAGGAAAACAATTTAGCGATATCTTCTCTATTTGCACATCCATTTATAGGCTCTCTGCAAGAAGAAAAGTAGGGCTCTCTTTTGCCCAACCGCACAGGCAGTCAGACCTTATGGTTGTCTTCCCTTGTTCCCTGAAAATCACTGTTACTCTGTTCTTTTCAAGGTGCACTGGTTTCATATTGTTCAAACACACATGTTTTGCAATCAATTTATACAGTTAACACAATTATCACAGGGGTCCTGAGGTGATGTGCATCATCAGCTTACAAAGATAATAGGAATAAGAGATTAAAATAAGACAGGCGTAAGAAATTATAAAAGTATTAATTTGGGAACTGATAAATATCCATATTAAAATGAAATCTTCACAATTTATGTTCCTCTGCCACAGCTCCAGCCAGTCCCTCATTTTGGGGTCCCTGACTTCCGACAGCAGTAGTGGATTCTATCTGGCCTCCCATCTTCGCACCCCTGTAGACAATTCCCAGTGTGGTGGCCATAGTGATCTGTTAAGGCACAAATCAAATCCTGCCGTTCTTATGATCCAAACCATGCAAAGCTCTGCATTTCACTTAGGGTAAACCAAAGTGCGAATATTCAGCAAGCTTACACAAAATCTGACCCCGATATCGCTCTGATTTCATTTCTTTGTATTCACCGCCTTGTTTACTTCTCCCAGTCTCCTCCACCACTCCACCGCTCTGTAACTGCTTGCTGAACTCTCTCACATCCTGCAAGTCTTTGCTAAAAAGTGCCTTCTGGACCAGCACGGTGGCTCACACCTGTAATCCCAGCATTTTGGGAGGCCGAAGCAGGTGGATCACAAGGTCAAGAGATCGAGACCATCCTGACCAACGTGGTGAAACCCCATCTCTCCTAAAAATACACAAATTAGCCGGGCATGGTGGCATGCACCTATAGTCCCAGCTACTCGGGAGGCTGAGGCAGGAGAATCACTTGAACCTGGGAGGCAGAGGTTGCAGTGAGTCGAGATCGTGTCACTGCACTCCAGCCCAGTGACAGAGCGCAACTCTGTCTCAAAAAAGAAAAAAAAAAAAAAAGGAAGTGCCTTCTGGGGGGGCCAACTTTTTATGATATTATAATTGCATTCCCACTTCATTCTTGTCCTCCATATCCCACAACCCCGTTTTTTTGTTTTTTGTTTTTTTGTTTTTTTTTTTTGGAGTCAGGGTCTACTCAGACACCAGACTGGAGTGGCAGTGGCGTGATCATGGCTTACGCAGCTTCACCCAGGCTCAGTGATTCTCCCACTTCAACTCCTGAGTAGCTGGAAAAACAGTCATGTGCCACCACACCTGGCCTAATTTTTTTGTATTTTCCGTAGAGATGGGCTTTCACCATGTTGCCCAGGCTCCTATTCCCTACTTTTTCTATCCCATAGCAATTAATCATCCTTTTACATAATATATACTATAATTCACTTATTCATTTATATTTATCGCCCATCTCCCTTCTTGAGCGATGTAACCTCCATGAAGGCAGCACGTTCATAACTTTTGCTTTCTTGGTGTATCTCGCCCCAGAAGAAGTAGATGAGGCGATGTAAGGCACTGGTAAATATTAGCTGAATAAATCACAATGTTAGAGGGGTGCATACATGTCACGGCTCTTCCCTAAGTAGCCAAAGAAGACAATCCCTTAGTCCTGTTCCATGAAACTTTTCAAACTTTACACCTGTAAAGGTTTTAGTCAACAGAACTCTGGAAAATCAAGTTCTGCATTATCTTTAGTTTTACAGGGAAAAATGATACCATCGCTTCCTTAATCCCTGGCCAGCGATCATTTTCCCAATTCAAAGGAACTAGATTGCTCCTCCGGCACCACTGGAGCTTGGCGCTTCTTCCCAGTCTAGCACTTGGAGTGCCGGCTGGGCTCTCTCCAGGGAGCTGGAAAGCGCTCGCAATCTAAGTTGTCCCAGCTGGTGAATCCTAATGGACCCATCCGGATTTCCCCAGTTGACAAGGAAACCACTGTGCTGTGTACCCAGTGCTCTCCTCTAACAAAGTGACACGCCTGATCATAGTTAGTTGTGGGTTTTTTTTTTTTTTTTTTGTGAGATGGAGTCTCACTCTGTCGCCCAGGCTGGAGTGCAGTGTGCGATCTTGGCTCACTGCAACCTCTACTTCCTGGGTTCGAGTGATTCTCCCGCCTCAGCCTCCCCGAGTAGCTGGGGATTACAGGCACCTGCCACCACTCCCGGCTAACTTGTTGTATTTTTTAGAGAGACGGGTTTCACCATGTTGGCCAGCTCATCTCAAGACTCCTGACCTCTAGTGATTCTCTCCACCTCGGCCTCCCAAAGGCTGGAATTACAGCGTGGATCACAGCGCCCGGTAGTGGGTTTTTAAAGTTGTGAGTTGGCCTAATTCTTTCTCATCTCCCTTTTAAATTCTTTCCCTATTTTTTTAAAATTCACTTTTTATATTTTAGAAAAGTTTTTAGGCTGGGTGGTGGGTGGCTCATACCTATAACCAGCACTTTGGAGGGTGAGGAAGGAGGATGCTTGAGCCAGGAGTCCGAGACCAGCCCTGGAACTACCATGAAATCTAACAAAAAGCAAAAAGTAAAAAAATTAGCTGGGTGGCAGTGGTGCACACCTGTAGGCCCAGGCTACTCGGGAGCTGAGGTGGGGAGGGATACCACAGTCCCAACGAGTTCTAGGGCTGCAGTGAACTCTGAAGTGCCACTGTCCTCCAGCCTTGGCAATAGAGCAAGACTCTGTCTCAAAAACCAAAAACAAAATGAAGTGTTAGATTTACAGTAACATTGGGAGATAGTACACAGACCCGTTCCCATATACCCTGCATCCTATACCCTATTTCCCCTATTATTAACATTTTCCATTAGTGTTTGTATTCAGTTGCTAGGTCTGCCAAAATAAAGCACCACAGAGTGGTTAGCTTACACAACAAATTTATTTTATCAGTTCTGCGAGGCTAGAAGTCCAACGATCAAGGTTCCCGCAGGGTTGTTTCTTTAGAGGCCTTCTTCGTTTCCGACAATGGAAATGGCTTCTTTTCCCCCCATGTTCAAAGCGGCCTTCTCTCTGTGTGTCTGTGTCTAACCTCCTTATGAGCACACCCAGTCATATTGCTTAAGGACCTGTATGTCTCGTTTTACCTTCATTACTTTTTTTTTCTTGAGATGGAGTTTCCGCCCCTGTTTGCCAGGCCTGGGGGTGCCATGCGTGTGACTTCTCTGTTCACTGCAAGCCTCCACCTCCCAGGTTCAAGCAATTCTCCAGCTTGTGCCTCCGACTAGCTGGGACTAAGGATGTGCCACCCGCCTGGCTAATTTTCCCGTATTTTTAGTAGAGACGCGGGTTGCCATGTTGGCCAGGCTGGTCTCCGAACTCAATGACCTCCAGGTGATCCACCTGCTCGCCTCCCAAAGTGCTGGGATTCAGATGTGGCCACTGCACCCGGCTCTTATTACTTTTCTTAAAGCCCTATCCCAAATATAGTCCCATTGTCAGGCACTGGTGATTATGACTTAAACGTGTGGATTTGGATGGGGCAAACAATTCAGTCCATAACAGTATTCCGTTCTCTATTTTTAACCTCTGAACTGGATTCTACCTTTCCACCCTAAATCGAATTCCTTTCTTACTTCAAGAACAAGAATGAGTTTGGGCTTTCAAAGTCAAAAGTTCCAATTCTCAGCCACGGACGATGCTTCACGCCTGTAATCTAGCACTTTTGGGAGGCTGAGGTGGGCGATCACTTGAGCCTAGGCGCTTGAGACCACCTGGGTAACCCTACGCAGACCTCGTCTCTACAAAAACTAAAAAAAGTTAGCTGGCATGGGTGGCACATCCCTGTAGTCCCCAGCTACTCAGGAGGCTGAGCGAAAGGATCAATGCAGCAGAGGTTGAGTCTGCAGTGAGCTATTGATTGTGCCACTGCACTCAACTGGGTGACAGAGTGAGACCCTGTCTCAGAATAACAATAATAATAAAAGTTTAAATCTTCAGTTTCCCTACTTTGTAATTTGACTGACCTTCAAGCATAATCTTGGTCTATTAATCCATACAGAGTGCAAAGCCATCACTTGGAATGCATTAGGGAACAAGCTTGTACCAGGTAACTCAGTGTCTCATATAGACCCCTTCAAAAAATCTTTTGCAAGTAGAAAGAAGAATATGAAGAACCTTCCTCACTAACGTGAACCCTTCTTCCCACACTCCCAGAAAAGGTAAACACATGTTGAAAGACCCTTAGATTAAGGGGAGACAGATTATTAGCTGTCCTACCATTTATATTTTCTGAATAGGACCTGCCGTCTTCAGGGGCCAGAGGTAAGAAGGGTGCTCCTTTCCTCGTCTATTTCCCACCGTCCCTCTGAGATCCATTGTGTTTATTAAACTTTACTATGGCATCTTAATTAGGATTGCTTAATCGTGCTGGGCATGGGTGGCTCACACCTGTAATCCCAGCACTTGCAGGAGGCCGAGGCAGGCAGATCAACGAGGTCAGGAGATCAGACCCATCCTGGCCTAAACACGGTGAAGCCCCGTCTCTACTAAAAAATACAAAACAATTAGCCGGGCATGGTGGCAGCGCCTGTAGTCCCAGCTACTTTGCGAGGCTGAGGCAGGAGAATGGTGTGACGGGAGGCCGGAGCCCTTTGCACTGAGCCAAGATCATAGCACTGCACTCCAGACCATGGGCAAGCAGAGCGAGACTCTGTCTCAAAAAAAAAAGAAAAGAAAAAGAAAAAGAATTGCCTAATTGCTGTCTTTAATGACACTTCAACTATGATCTGACTTTCATTAAGTTCTTTAAGAAGCTCCTGTTATTAATTCTTTCTTATGGTGTACTTTGTAATCTTTTACATGTACTTGTAAGTGGATTTGCCCCCCTTGACTTCAAGTTCATGGAGGACAGGACATCCATCTCTTATTTTTCAAGGTTTCCAGTGATGTACCTGATACATTTGTTGCTAGGAATGAGAACAGTATATCATTGAGAATATTAAATTAGTTTTGAATTTGTTATTGTTGATACAGGGTAAAATCCAGGACAAGGAATATTATCAGTCGAAGGATTTGAAAACAATGCCAGCTGCATTTATGGGAATGCGAAAGGAGATAATTTGGGGAAAAATAGTGAAAGTATGAAAAAAAGGACACATGGTCTGGAGGCCATTTAGATGATTACTTAATTTGGTTTTCAACCATTTAGCAAAATGTATACTACCTTAAATGTCTAAAGAACAGTACTTGTAAATCAGTTTGATTCTAAGAACTTATCAAATACACTTAAGTGTAATGTAATTAAGTGATGGAGGATGGAAGTTTCACAGTCCAACAACAATCCAGTCACCTCACTGTTCACTACACGCTTCTTCTGAGTTGTGGTAGAACAATGGCTTTGAAGTGTGCGTTTTTCAACCGCTGCATGTTTTCATTCATAAGTGGGAGCTGAACGATAGACTGGACGGGAGGCGAAAACACACCCAGTTCCTGTCGAAGCGTAGGTGGCGGAGGGAGAGGCATCCAGGATAAATCAGCTACTGATGCCGCGGGCAATACACTAGGTGATCGCTAGGGCAGCAAACTACCAATGGCAACGTTTACCTATGTAAGAAGCCTGCACGTCCACACAATTATCCCGGAACTTAAAATTAAAATTAAATTAATTAAAAAAAAAAAGTTAGCCACGAGTGGTGGCTCAATGCCTATAATTCCCAGCACTCTTGGGAGGCTGAGTGGCAGATCACGAGGTCAGGGAGTTCAAGACCAGCCTGACCAACATGGTTGGGAGACACCATCTTCCATTAAATACAAAATTCTGGGGCATGGTGGTCCAACATGGCCCTGTAATACCACACACACAGGGGGCCTTAGGCAAAAGAAAGGAGAAATTCACTTGAACCTGGGAGGCGGAAGTTGTAGTGAGCCAAGATTGCACCACTTACTGCAACCTGGGCAACAGAGTGAGCTCCATCTTCAAAAAAAAAAAAAAAAAAAAAGTTGACTGCTTCCTGTGACTTAGACTTCTGTTTTTTCATCTTTAAAGTGAGAATAATAACATCTGTTTCATATACATGTTATACATATATTTGAAAACCAAGGTATGTGGGCCCAGTGGCTCTCACCTGGAATCCAGCACTTTTGGAAGGCAGAGGCTGGTGAATCCACCCAAGGTCAGGAGTTCAAGACCCAGCGGGGCCAAACATGGTGAGACCCTGTCTCTACTAAAAATACAAAAATTAGCTGGGCATGGTAACGGGTGCCTGTAATCCCAGCTACTCAGGAGACTGAGACAGGAGAATCACTTGAACCCAGGAGGCGGAGGTTGTGATGAGCCGATATCGTGCCATTGCACTCCAGCCTGGGCAACAAGAGCAAAACTCTGTCTCAGAAAAAAACAAAACAAAACAAAAAACTCCAGCATAATGCCTGGCATGTGTTAGGAAAGTGTTAGCTACCTCCCTTCTGATATCAGTGATTTTGAAGTCTTAAGATTACCACGCTATTGCTTGTGATTATGACAGAAGAAATAATCATTGCAGGTGTACAGGGGTCTTAGGGCCAGTCCATACTGGTCCTCTACAGATGAGTCTAATTATACAACAGATCAAAGAAGGAATCCGTCATTCACAAGAGCTGCACAAAAGATAACACATGCGAATGTCTATACATCTACAAAAATGTGCAAGATTTATATGAAGAAAAATTTAAAACATTACTGTTAATAAAGGCACATTTATGGAAATTCTCTGATGATCCTCATAACTACATAAATGTCCTGCAAGGATTGGGGCAGTCCTTTAATCTAACATGGAGAGATATCATTTTACCTCTTGATCAGACCTTAAGTCCTGCTGATAAGGAAGCAGCTTTAGCAGCAGCCTGGCAATTTACGGACCTGTGGTACCTGAGCCAGGTAAACGATCTAATAGCCCTGGAGGAGAGGGAAAAGTTCCCCACAGGGCAACAGGCGGTCCCCACTGTAGACCCTCATTGGGATACTGACTCAGATCATGGAGATTAGAGCCGCAGGTATTTGCTAACTTGCATTTTAGAAGGGTTGAAGGAGACTAGGAAAAACCCTATGAACTACTCAATGCTATCCACAATTATGCAAGGAAAAGAGGAAAACCCCTCCGCTTTTCTAGAAAGGCTAAGGGAGGCCCTAAGAAAGCACACCTCCGTAACTCCAGATTCTGTAAAAGGTTAGCTTATTTTAAAAGATAAATGTATCATCCAATCAGCAGCTGACATTAGGCAAAAACTCCAAAGTCTGCCTTAGGCCCAAAACAAAATTTAGAGACATTACTAAACCTAGCAACCTTGGTGTTCTATAACAGGGTCCAAGAAGAACAGGCCAAAAGGGAAAAGCGAGATAAGAGTGCCAAGACCAGCTGGGTCGTGGACACCCTAACCCGGGGCGCTAGAGGAATTAAAGACACACACAGAAATACAGCATGTGGAGTGGGAAATCAGGGGTCTCACAGCCTTCAGAGCTGAGAGTCTCGAACAGAGATTTACCCACATATTTATTGACAGCAAGCCAGTGGTAAGCATTGTTTCTATAGATTGTAGATTAACTAGAAATATTCCTTACGAGAAATAAAGGGATGGGCCAAAATAAAAAGATGGATCTCCCTAGTTATCTGCAGCAGAAACATGTCCTTAAGGCACAGATCGCTCATGCTATTGTCAGTGGTCCAGGAATGCCTTTAAATGGTTTTCCACCCTGGGTGGGCCAGGTGTTCCTTTTTCCTCCTTCCAGTAAACTGACAACCTTCAGCATGGGTGTCTTGGCCATCACAAGCATGCCACAGTGCTGCAGAAATTTTGTTTATGGCCAATTTTTGGGCCAGTTTTTAGCCAGAATTGGGGGCCTGTTCCCAACAAAGAGAAAGGCTACAGCCTTAGTCATGGCAGACCTTGGTGGCTCAGTAGCGACCAAAAGAAGAGCAGGCCAATTGCCTATGAGGACTTGTTATCAGTGTGGTTTGCAAGGACGTTTTAAGAAAGATTGTCCAAGAAGAAACAAACCACCTCCTCACCCGTGTCCAATATGCCAAGGCAGTCACTGAAAGGCACACTGCCCTAGAGGACAAAGGCCCTCTGGACCAGACGCACCCAACCAGATGACTCAGCAACAGGACTGAGGGTGCCTGGGGCAAGCGCCAGCTCATGCCATCACCCTCAGAGTGCCCCAGGTAAGTCTGACCATTGAGGGCCAGGAAGTGGTCTTCCTCCTGGATACTGGCATGACCTTCTCAGTTTTAATCTCCTGCCCCAGATGACTGTCCTCAAAGTCTGTTACTATCCAAGGAATCTTAGGACAGCCAGTAACCAGGTATTTCTCTCGCCTCCTCAGCTGCAATTAGGAGACTTTGTTCTTTTCACACACCTTTCTTGTTATGCCCGAAAGTCTCACACCCGTATTAAGGAGAGACATATTAGCCAAAGCTAGGGCTATTATCTACATAAATATGGGCAACAAATTACCCATTTGTTGTCCCCTACTTAAAGAATCAACTCTGAAGTCTAGGCCTTAGAAGGACAATTTGGAAGAGCAAAAAATGCCCATCCAGTTCAAACCAGGTTAAAAGACCCCACCACTTTTCCTTATCAAAGGCAATATCCCTTAAGGTCTAAAGTTCATAAAGGATTACAGGATGTTGTTAGAGCTAGCGCAAAAAACTCATCTCCCATGGCCCAATCTCTTGCCCATGGCCTTATTAAGAATTCAAAACTCCCCTTACAGAATGAGGTTCACTCCATATGAAATGCTGTATGGATGGCCTTTTCTCACAAGTGACCTCCTGCTCAATCAGGAAATGCCCAATTTAGTCAAAGACATAACATCTCTAGCAAAATATCAACAAATCCTTAAAACTTTACCCGAAAAGTGTGACAAGGAAAAGGGAATAGAGCTGTTCAACCAGATCTAGTATTAGTCAACCCGTCCCCTTCATCTCTCCATCTATGGATCCCTTATAGGAAGACCATACTCAGTAATCCTCTCTATCCCCACTGCCGTTAAAGCGGCAGGAGTGGAATCCTGGATTCACCACACCCGAGTTAAACCTTGGACACCTCCCAAAGAACTTACAGGATCAACTCAAGAGACACAAGGTCAACCAGACCAGCCTCAATACACCTGTCAGCTACCGGAGGACCAGCGTCTCCTATTTTGGAAGATAACACCTCAGACTAAAAAGACTCCTTGCAGTTAATCCTGAAGAGAAATTTCTCCCTACCTAATGGAGGATAAATAGAAAACCTGCATGATCTTTGACATCTCTCCTTGCTCTCTTTAATAGAATCCTTCTACTGTTTCGTTACATTATTAAGCAGTATACTAACTATATTATTTGCAGTAGGATTATATACTGTAGCTCCAGCCGGGACAAAGCACTCAATCACATCAACCTTTCTTCCTTCGTCCTTCCTTCTAACAGCAATTTACTCCTTTTTCCCTCCTGTTTCCTACAACTGTTCCATCTACCACATGTCATGACTCCTCTCAGGTTTCGGCCACCCTCTTCCTACTTATGTCCCTTTCTCCAACTACAACACACACCCCCTGTCACTGTGCTTCCCCTTGAGGAGTCAACTGGCATTCTCTCAGAAACTCTAAGAGATTAGGTTGCCCCTTCCAAGCACCCGCATCTTTTGCTGCATATACTTACATGAGAAAAAAAAGTTACAAAACTGCTTCTCTCTGCTCTCACAATAGCCATACATATCACCAAGGAAAAATGATCCGAGCTGACTGCCCTGAGAAATCGGGGTCAAGTACTTGTTAGACGTATCATACCCATGTAGGTATGTCTGACAGAAGAGGCATCCAAGATGAGGCTAAAGAACGGCATATCCAACAAGTGATTAAAAACTTAGTCCAGCTCTCCAGTACTCCCAGTCCATACAAGAAATTAGACCTTTCCAGGGTACAAGAAACCCTTAACTCTCATTCTCGTCTCTAGAGGCTGTTTAACACCACCCTTAGAAGAATAAAAGTGGCCTCTCCTAGGAACCCAAGCAACTCTTAGATGTGTCTCCCCTTGCATTTTCAACCATATGTCCCAGTCCCTGTCCCCAGACAGTAGAATTTATCCACCCCACTCCTAAACACACCCAAATTAATTAGTCCCCCAATGTACCAGCCACACAGACCTCAAATCTCACATGCATAAACTTCAGCTTGACTCTCAATAAGAACACCTCCTGATGTCAGTCCTGGATATCAGTAACCTCAGGTTTCACCTGTCTAACTTCAGGCATCATTTTCATCTGTGATAGCACAGTCTATCAATGCTTAAATGGCACTCCAAAAGAACTATGCTTTCTCTCCTTTCTAGCACCTCCCATGTCCATATATACTGAACAAGAGTTACAAAGTCTCCTTGTAACCCAATCCCACCACACATGAGTCCTTATTGTTCCTTTTATTGCAGGACCCAGATTACTAGGTGGACTTAGGACTAGAATTGGAGGTATAACCTCCTCCACCCAGTTCTATTATAAATTATCACAAAAATTAAATGATGACATAGAACGATTTGCCCAATCCCTATGGACCCTACAAAGCCAGCTTAATTCTCTAGCTGCAGTAGTTCTCCAAAACTGAAGAGCCCTAGACATATTAACAGCTGAAAATGGAGGAACCTGCCTCTTAAGAAAAGAATGTTGCTATTTTGTTAACCAGTCAAGTATCATTACTGAAAAGGTCAAAGAAATGAGAAAAAAAAAAGATAAAAGTAGGAAAAGGAGCTTGAACACTCAGGACCCTGAAACAAGTTTAACCAATGGATATCTTAGCTCCTCCCCTTTCTAGGCCCTGTGACAGCCATCCTCCTATTACTCACCTTTAACCCTTGCATTTTAAATCTGCTTGTCAAACATGTTTCCTCCAGAATTGAGGCCATCAAGCTACAAATAGTCTTACAAATAGAACCTCAAATGAGCTCAACTCATGGCTTCTACCAAGGACCCCTAGATCGATCCACTGGTCCCTTGACTGGCCTAGAAAGGTCCCCTCTGGAGGACACCACAACTTCAGAGCCCCTTCTTCACCCCTAACCAGCAGGAAGTAGCCAGAACAACCGCTGCCCTGTTCCCAACAGCAGTTGGGGTGTCTTGTTTAGAGGGGGGACTGAGAGGAGGTGCCAGCTAGGCTTCCTGGGTCAAGTAGGGGCTCAGAAAGCTGTGAAACTCACTCATTTCCTGCATCAGGACTTACTGTGGTCCTGGATGAATAATATTGAAAGTATATGCTTAAAATATTCCTAGCACCAGGATTTGTGCATGTGTTTTCTTTCCCAAGAAAGCTATAAACAGCAAACATTTTACTGTAAGTTTCCCTGTATTGTTCTCTCCCTCTCTCTATCAGGGGAACCCTCCCCCAATATTTCAATGTAGGTTGTTTCTATTTTCCATAGATGTCGACCAGCTAAGAAATAAAGAGAAAAAGTGCAAAGACAGGAATTTTACAGCTGGGCCGCCGGGGGTGACATCACATATTAGGAGGAATGTGATGCCCACCTGAGCCTCAAACCAGCAAGTTTTTTATTAAGGGTTTCAAAATGGGAGGGGCTGTAAGAACAGGGAGTAGATCACATGCTTCAAAGGGTAAAAAGCAGAACTACTGATAAGGGTCCAACAAAGATCACAAAGCAAAGGGCAAAATCAGAACTCCTGATAAGGGTCTATGTTCAGCGGTGCACATATTGTCATAATAAACATATTAAATAACAGAAAACAGGGTTCGAAAGTAGAGAACTGGCCAGGCGCGGTGGCTCAAGCCTGTAATCCCAGCACTTTGGGAGGCCGAGATGGGCGGATCACGAGGTCAGGAGATCGAGACCATCCTGGCTAACATGGTGAAACCCCGTCTCTACTAAAAAATACAAAAAACTAGCCAGGCGAGGTGGCGGACGCCTGTAGTCCCAGCTACTCGGGAGGCTGAGGCAGGAGAATGGCGTAAACCCGGGAGGCAGAGCTTGTAGTGAGCTGAGATCTGGCCACTGCACTCCAGCCTGGGCCACAGAGCGAGACTCTGTCTCAAAAAAAAAAAAAAAAAAACAAAAAACAAAAAAAAACCAAGAAAAGAAAGTAGAGAACAAGTCTGACCACAAATTTACCAAGGCAGGGTTTTCCCCATCCTAGTAAGCCTGAGGGTACTGCAGGAGACCAGGGCCTATCTCAGTCCTTATCTGAACCGCATCAGACAGACATTCCCAGAGCAGCCATTTATAGACCTCCCTCCAGGAATGCATTCCTTTCTGAGGGTATCAATATTAATATTCCTTGCTAGGAAAAGAATTTAGTGATATCTTCCCTACTTGCACGTGTGTTTATAGGCTCTCTGCAAGAAGAAAATATGGCTCTTTTGCCTTATGGTTGTCTTCCCTTGTTCCCTAAAATTCACTGTTATTCTGTTCTTTTTCAAGGTGCACTGGTTTCATATTGCTCAAACATACATGTTTTACAATCAATTTGTACAGTTAACACAATTATCACAGTGGTCCTGAGGTGACGTACATTCTCAGCTTATGAAGATAACAGGATTAAGAGATTAAAGTAAGACAAGCATAAGAAATCATAAAGGTATTATTTGGGAACTGATAAATGTCCATATTAAAAAGAAATCTTCACAATTATGTTCCCCTACCACGGCTCCAGCCAGTACCTCCATTCAGGGTCCCTGACTTCCCGCAATATCTCTCCCTCCCTCCCTTCCCCATCCCCCGAAACTAAAGTTAAAAAGAATGTTAACTGCCCGTTTTTCTGTGACCAGCAGACCTTATCTATCCTCCCAATTCCAATTCCTTGTGAACATACTTCATGAAGTCCTGTAGGATCCTGTCTCTTTTGCCATGCCACTGCAAGGTCATGACATAGATAAAACTTAATTTGCAAGTCCGGTTTTCCTCAAGATCTAAGACATGTCACAAATGGCTAATTGCCTTTGTTTCTCGCTCTGGTAACATCGGGCCACACGTATTTCCCACCTTAAAGAGTTTAAAAGGCAATTACATAATCTAAATCTGGCTACCTGTTTGGGACCCTTTCCACGCTGTGGAAGCTTTGTACTTTCACTCTGCTCAATAAAGCCTACAGCTTTTTCTCTCTCTAGGTCTGTATCTCTATCACTTGCCATGGTCAGCCGCCACACAATTCTTTGGCGTGGCTAGGCAAGAACCTTAGGCATTACAGTATGGATAGTAAGACTCCAGCAGAAAGATGTTGGCAAGTGTTAGAGGAAAAGAGGAAATTTTACCCGAAAGTGTTATGGAAATTCCCAGAAGAGGAACAGTGGAAGATCCAGTGGATTTACTGATAGGGGAAGAGGGTGTGCTTATGTGTTTAAAGGAGATGGACAAACCGGGTGGGTGCCCTCAAGGTGCATGCAACCATGGAACGGGAGACCGCAGGAACCCAGAGTGGACAACCATGGGCGCGGTCCCTCCGGTACGACCTATAAGCCAGCTGAGCTGGAGTGCAAAGACAGAGAGAAGGCTGACTAGAGTCATGACACAGTTCTAATGCTATGTTTTCTACAAAATCGGATTAACTGCCATTTGGAGAATGAGAGCTGCCCAGCCTGGCCTTACATTCTTTCAATTAATACATAAACAAAAAGGGGAATATGCAGGGAACAGAAGTCCCATGGGAAGTGACCAACTCAGCATTCTGCTGGAGGCTATATGAGCAAACAGCAAACTGTTTATCATGAATGCAGGCTGTGGGCAAACTCACACTGCCCTGACACCAAAATGTTTGCTGAGGGATGTCACTCTCTGGCGCCCTGGACTCCTTGAAGTTATCTACTGAGAAAATTAGCGCCTATTGTTCAAAGGATGCAGTCTCAAAGTAAGCCTGCTGTGAACCAAAAGCCAACTGACAATTACCCCACAATCACCCCTCCCCGCTTCTCCTCGCTATCTCTTTTGTCTAATAAATACGGAGGGCTGTGTAAAGCTCAGGGCCCTTGTCCAGTAGAGGCAAGGTGCCCCCGACCCCTTCTTCTAAATGTACTCTTTTGTCTCTTGCCTGTATTCCCGCATTCGCCCCCTTTGTTCCGTCCAATAGGTCCGTGGCATAGTGACACCCCCAACAGCGACAGAATTGGGCAATTGACGTGAATGGAACAGAGAAAAGTGTAAGACTTTGACATGGACTGAGATTCTAATCTCAACCCTGCTACTGACTAGACATGTGATCTTGTCTCTGTTGTTTTACCTCACAGAATTTCAGTTTCCTGAGGCTCCAAGGAAGATGATGGTAATATGTGCTTCAGAAACTGCTCCTATAAACTTTATAAATTTAGGCCAGGCACAGTGGCTCATGCTTGTAATCCCAACACTTTGGGAGGCTGAGGCTGGTAGATCACCTAAGGTCAGGAGTTCACAACCAGCCTGACCAATTGGTGAAACTCTGTCTCTACTAAAAATACAAAAATTAGCCGGACATGGTGGCATGTGCTGGTAGTTCCGGCTACTGGGGAGGCTGAGTCAGGAGAATTGCTTGAACCCAGGAGGCGGAGGGTGCAGTGAGCTGAGATCATGACACTGCATCCCAGCCTGGGAGACAGAGCAAGACTCCATCTCGAAAAATACATAAAATTAATCGGGGAAAGAGGGAGGGAGAAACAAAAACAAACCAAGCTGGCAGCATGTTCAGCATTCATCATTAAGTGGGCACACTCTCTGATCTGCTTCCTCACAGTTTGGTGCCTATTGTCCTAGAATCACTAGATCCAGTTACAAGATTATAGTTTCCCTTAACTGCTCTTTAAATAACAACTTGAACATTATGAAATGTTGTTTTCACTTTGAGATATTCCTTCAGGTTCTGCATACAGATGAAACTACTGATGCAGCTGACGTGAAGGATTCCGCGAGGGGCTACCTCACCAACATATAGTTTCCACTTTGTGATGATTTCGTCCCCCTTGCCCCAACCAACCAGCAACCCCAATTTTCCAGTCCCTCACTCTCCACAATCCTCTTAAAGCCTCAGGCCAGAACTTCTTGGGACATAGATTTGAGGGTTTCCTTCCACTTCCTTGCTGGGTGCCCTGTGATCATTAAACTCTTTCTTTGCTGCATCCCCCCTGTCTTAGTGTAATTGGTCTATTACTATGCAGTGGGCATATGAACCTGTTGGTCCCATAACATAACCCTTCCTTGGGTGGTCATAAGGACTAGAAATACTGGAGACCAAGGGCTACTCTAGTGCAAGGTTGCATCTCCTCAGTGCTGTGCAGAGAGGATAATCAATCTCTCTCCAAATGCAGTGTCCCATCTGTATTCAGGAATTCCTACAATTATGAGAAAAATATTACTCTTTGTTGCTATCATTATTTCTCAAGCATTATCCCACCTAACCAATGAAATGGAAGTTGTAGAGAAGAAAGTGGGTTTTTGTTTGTTTGTTTGTTTGTTCGTTTTTGAGAGAGTGTTCCTCTGTCGCCCAAGTTGGAGTGCAGTGGCATGATCTTGCCTCACTGCAATCTCCACCTCCTGTGTTCAAGCGATTCTCCAGCCTCAGCCTCCTGAGGAGCTGGGATTACAGGTGCGTGCCACCACGCCCAGCTAATTTTTGTATTTTTAGTTGAGATGGGGTTTCACTATGTTGACCAGGCTGGTCTCGAACTCCTGACATCAAGTGATCTGCCCGCCTCGGCCTTCCAAAATGCTGGGATTATAGGTGTGAGCAACCACCCCCGACTAAGTCTGTCTGTTTTTAATTTACAAAAAAAAATCCAGAAGAAATTTCCACCAAAGGATAACAATGACTTTTGCTTTTATATTGTACACATCTGTATTGTCTGAATGATTTATAAAAGCATTTTAAAATTACTTGTTTGTTATTACTTTATTGTTTTAAGCGAACTGTTTCCCTCCACAGTTAGATCAGAACTCATTGAAACCTAAGATCAGAGGACTGAATTGAATAGAGTTTTTTCTTACGGAAAAGCAAAGGAAAATATTTTTCCTTGATCCTTGATTCCATATTCTAACTCTCTGTGTGATTATGTAACAGCCATGATTAACTTAATCACCATGACTTGACAAACTGCAGCCTTTAAGACTGACTGACTCACAATGTTTGGGAAAGAGATTTTATTTCTCCTGGTGCTGCCAAATATTATCCGTATCTTCTATTTAACCATGAGTGAGTAAATATGTCAGCCACTCTGTATTTCTGGCACTTTTTTCTGTTATTCTTACTTTGCAAAGACTTTTTATGCCTGCAATTTTATTAACACTTCTAATATCCAAAAGAAACAGAGTGATTCTATAACAAGATATTTTAAAAGAAAAAAAAGAGAAGGGGAATGAGATATGTAACCCAATACTCTTTCTATACATTAACAGTACATGCCCACAGTGCACATTATGTAAGAACATGGAAAAAAAAACAAAAACAAAAAAAACTCTATGCACATCAAACAAATCACAGTAGTTGCCTACAGTAGGAGAAGAAAAGCGGGAATGGATTTTTTTTTTTTTTTCCCGAGACAGGATCTCACTTAGACACCCAGGCTAGAGTGCAGTGCCACAATCGCAGCTCGCTGCAGCCTCCACCTCCTAGGTTAAAGCTATGCTGCCCAGGCAAGTCTTGAATGCTTGGCCTCAAGTGGTCCTTTTGCCTTGGACTCCCCAAGTGCTAGAATTACAGGCATGAGCCAAAGCACCCAGCCTGGGAATGGAACTTTGTTTTGTTTTATTTATTTATTTATTTATTTATTTATTTATTTATTTATTTTTATTTTTGAGACGGAGTCTCGCTCTGTCGCCCAGGCTGGAGTGCAGTGGCCGGATCTCAGCTCACTGCAAGCTCCGCCTCCCGGGTTTACCCCATTCTCCTGCCTCAGCCTCCCGAGTAGCTGGGACTACAGGCCCCGCCACCTCGCCAGGCTAGTTTTTTGTATTTTTTAGTAGAGACGGGGTTTCACTGTGTTAGCCAGGATAGTCTTGATCTCCTGACCTCGTGATCCGCCCGTCTCGGCATCCCAAAGTGCTGAGATTACAGGCTTAAGCCACCACCGCGCCCGGCCTGTTTTGTTTTAAGTTACATAAATTAATAAGGGAGAGAGAGTGAGTGAGAAAGAAAGAATTTGGCAGCCCAGTGGGATAAAGTGCCATAAACTCTGATGAGTATGAAGAATTCAACTCTCAGCATTTTGTTTTTAGGGTCCATACAAGTTGCTTTATGTACATCCATCCCAGTGCTTCTGATGCTGCATATATCCCATGGTATGCATCCACCACACTTGGTCCACACACTCTGTTATGGGCTGGACTGTGTCTTCCCCAATTTCATGTGTTAAAGTCCCCAAGTCCCAGTACTCAGAATGTAACCGTATTTGGAGATAGGGCCTTTCAAGAGGCAATTAAGGTTAAATGAGGCCATATTAGTGAGCCCTAATCCATTTGACAGCATTTGAAGACAAGGCCTTGGAAGAAGTGATTAAGCTAAACTGAGGCTGACAAGTGGGGCTCTAATCCAATATGACAGGTACCCTCACAAGGATAGACAATGAGCCGGGTGTGGTGGTGGGCCTGTAATCCCAGCTTCTAGGGAGGCTGAAGGAGGATCACTTGAGGCCAGAAGTTCAAGGCTGCAATGAGCTATGATACCCAGCATTGCACTCCAGCCTGGGTGACACAGCGAGACCCCAAAATAATTAAAATTAAGTAAATAAAGACACTGAATCTTCATAATGACTGGGAGTTAGGCATTGTTCTTATCCCCATCGTGCAGAAGGCTGAACTGAGTGAGGCAAAGAGAAGTTAAGTAAGTCTTTGAAAGCTACACAGCTAGTAAGTGGCAGGTGCAGGCTTCGAACCTGCAGCCGTCTAATACCAACCACTTAGCTTCACGTTCAACCCCTGCCTAATACCACCTCTCCTTGCAGAGGCCGGGTCAAGGCCTGATGTTTGCTAGGATGTGACTTGTGGGGCGCCTTAGTGGCAAGAGCCCTCACTCCTCCCTGGGGGCATCTGGCAAGGGTTCCTAGAGGTGACCTTGAATTGGCTCCTGGAAGGCGAGTAGGTGTTCAGCAGGCGTACTGGGGACTGACAGGCAGAGTGTCTGCACCCCAGCCCTGGGCGAAAGCTTGCACTGCGGGCAAGCGGCCGGGCTGAGAGGAGCCCGGGAATAGGAACCAGCATCGGGGGGCTGATTAGGGCTGCAGCCGCCCCAGGCCCTGCCTTTGGCCCCTCCTGGCCTGCCCGGCAGGTGCTTCAGCTCCTTCCCCCACGGGGCATATTTCCGCAGGATTCCAAATTAGGTCCCCAGGCGCAGGTCCAGTGTCACCTAGACAAAGCTCTGTTAGGGGTTTTACTATCAGAAGTCCCCAACCCCCCTACACTCACAAATACATACACACATGCACACACGCGCACACACACACATGCACACACACGCGCGCGTACATGCACACAGGCACACACAGATAAGCACACACACACAAACGCACTCAGATTCCCTGGACGCTGGTTTTCCTCCTGAGACCTTTTCGGGGCCTGGGCTCTCACCCTCCAGAAGCAGCCCCGCCTTGGACTGGCCCCACCCTCTCCTGGGACCTATCATAAAGCGGTCCTCCGGCGGCAGGCCGCGCAGCTGCAGCCTCCTTCCCCAGGCAGTGGAACCCCTGGGCTCCTGTAAGTAGACCTCCTGTTTTCTTTCCTTCGCTTTTCTCCCTCCCTTAACCCCCTTGCTTTCTTCCTGCCAAGTTTCTAGACGCCCCAGTGGAGGAGGTTTGCGCTTAGCCCTCCTCTCCTTACACCGAAATGACTGCTGGGTCTTGCACTCCGAGGATCTTGGGAGCCGAAGTCTCGATGCCTCCCGGCCCTGCAGTTCCTTGGAGAGCTTGGAGATGCGCGCTGGAGGAAAGCTTGGTTACAATCCGGGACACCCGATAGCTGCCTGCACGTGGGAAGGGGCTGACCAGGGAACTTGTGGGACTGCACAACTAGGGGAGGGTAGAAGAAGAAAGATCGGGGTGGGGATTCGGGAATGGGCACGCGGGCGGTGGGTGGCTGGTGGCAGGCGGCGGGGGTGGGAGCAAAGGGCGAGCGGGCAAAGGCCGGTCCCCCGGCCAGGCCCCCTCCTCGGGCGGGCGAGACCTTCCCGGGACCTCGACCCTCTGGGGCCAGACCCTTTCCAGGAGGGCTTCTGGACTTGTAGCGAGTTTGGAATACCCAGCGGTTGCTTTCTAGGGAAAAGGGACAAAGATGTGTGGACACTTAAAAAGTTGAACTCATAGAAATAACGACTAGAATGATAATTGCCAGAGGCTGGGAGCGGGTTCGGGGATGAATGGGGGCTTGTTGGCCAAAGGGTACAAAGTTCAGAGACGAGAGGAGTAGGTTCTGAGATCTGTTGCACTGCAGGGTGACTAGAGCCAATAATGTGTATTTCAAAATAACTAAGAGCAAACTTCAAATGTCTCACCATAAAAATGATACTTAGGGCCGGGCACAGTGGCTCACGCCTGTAATCCCAGCACTTTAGGAGGTCGAGGCGGGCGGATCATTAGAGCTCAGGGGTTCTAGACCAGTCTGGCCAACATGGGGAAACCCCGTCTCTACTAAAAATACAAAAATTAGCCAGGCGTGGTGGCGGGCGCCTGTAATCCCAGCTACTCAGGAGGCTGAGGCAGGCGAATCCCTTGGACCCGGGAGGCGGAGGTTGCACTGAACTGAGATGGCGCCACTGCACTCCAGCCTGGGCGACAGAGCAAGACTTCGTCACCAACAAAAACAAAAAGTCTTTATTAAAAAAAAACAAGAAGGAACAACCCCGGGCTGCAGATCGGACCGCCCCCCTGGCTCCCGGCCACGCCTGTCCCCTCCCCGACGCACCGGTGGGGGAGCTGGGGAGGTCAGCGGCAGCTCCGGAACGTTTTGTAACTGGATTGTTTGTTGCGGATGCACACGCGGGAAGGCGCGGTTCCCAAGTGATTTGGCCGAGTTCAGTCCAAGCAGAACGTCCTGAACCCCCAGCTCAGGGCAGCCTTCATCATCTTCCCTTGCTTTGGTGTAGAGTTTAAGCTCAAAATCGGTTTGGTGTGGAGTTTAAACTCAAATCCCTCCTGGACCAAAGAAAACTCGCGCCCGATGGCTGAGCGCCAAGTGGTTCACACCTGTAATCTCAGCGCTGTGGGAGGCCGAGGCGAGCAGATCGCCGGGGCAATGCAGTGAGGCTCGTCTGTACAGGAAAGAGAGAAAAAAGTATTAAAACAAACAAACAAACAAAAAAAACCGCACCTGAAAATGGGGCGGAGCAGCGGCGCCCCCCGGTGGTTTTCAGGAGTTCTGAGATTGCCTTGAAATGCTTGGCTCTTTCCTTCTGAAAGAGGTGCATGGACTTCTTTCTATTGGGTTCTTTGTGTTTGATGCTTTTTCTTAGAATTCATTCCATGTGAGATGACAAACGGAATGGAATATTCGCACTCCCCGTAACTGTTCAGTGCCATAAAGAAACTCTAGCCTAGCAGTGGCTGGGAAGAATTTCTTTGTTGATTTATATTTTTTCCTTGTCTTGAAGTGTTTCTTTAAACCTCAGTTTCCTCATCTGTACACTGGCAATGATACTAATGTCTATCTTATAGGGAAGTTATAAGGATAAAATGAGGTAATCTATATGAAGTGCTCAGCACAGCACCAGAAACATAGTAAATATTAAATGAATGTGGTTGGCGTTATCTGATAATGATGGGATTTGAGGATATTGTAGTTGTGCTGTCTGGGCTCAGTTTGATGGGTAGGGAACTGTTAGAATGCAGTCATTTCATGGCAGTTGACTACATATTTACCGTGTTCTAGGAGCTTCAGGATGGTTCGTACTAAGATATGGACCCTGAAGAAGCACTTTGTTGGCCATCCTACTAACAGTGACTTTGAGTTGAAGACAGCTGAGCTACCACCCTTAAAAAATGGAGGTAAGTCATACTAAAAATACTTCAGAGTTGGCAGGGACTGTATCAGTTAGCTTTTGCTGCCTAACAAATTACCCCAAAGTCTAGTGACTTTAAGCAACAATGGTTTATGAGTTCACAATTCTTTGGGTTGGCAATCTGGGCTGAGTTAAGCTGGGTGGTTCTTCTTAGGTCTCATCTGGGGTAAATGGTGAATGTAGGATGGGCCTTGCTCACATGTCTGCTGTTGAGCAGCTTTCTGTTGGGGTGCATGCCTTAGTTCTCATCTGTGTGGCCTTTCTAGCAGGCTAGTTTGAGCTCTGTTCTTATAGTAGTCCCGTAGATCTAGAGCAGCAGGAGTTGCCAAGATCCAATGTGCAAGCATTTTTTTTTTTTTTTTTTTTTTTGAGACAGAGTCTTCCTCTGTTGCCCAGGTCAGAGTACATTGGCATGATCTTGGCTCATTGCAACCTCTGCCTCCCAGGTTCAAGTGATTCTCCTGCCTCAGCCTCCTGAGTAGCTGGGATTACAGGCACCCATCAACACACTCAGCTAATTTTTTTTTTTTTTTTTT
>NW_016808213.1:48605-51935 GCF_001698545.2 Rhinopithecus bieti
AAAAAAAAAAAAAAAAAAATTCATGTTTTCTGTATTTTATAGTTTAATTTTTTACGATAAAAATTTTGAGTCATTTAGCTTTTATGTTGGAATAATGAGTGGGGCCACGTTCAGTGGCTCACGCCTGTAATTCTAACACTTTGGGAGCTCAAGGTGGATGGAATGCTTGAATTCAAGAGTTCGAGACCAGCCTGGGAAACATGGCAAAACCCTGTCTCTAAAAAAAACCAAACATCTCATTCTTTATTTTTTTAAATTGTGTGTCTCAATGACTAGCCAGTTATTATAATACCATTTGTAGAAATCTTATATGGATCTTTCCTGGGATTTCAATGACCTTACAGATTTATTTAGAGGAAACTAACATCTTTACAATTTCTTTCTCCAAACACAAGGTATGCTTCTCCATTTACTCATTTTGTCTTATATCCCATTAACAGTTTTCTTCATGTAGGTCTTATACATTTCTTGCTAACAATTAAAGAAATGAACACGTATTTGTGCTTGCTGGATTGGCAAACTATTTTTTAAAATATTATAGTAATGGAGATGATACACTCATACATAGATGGTGGAAGGGGAAGTTGGCACAACCTTCTAGAAAGGAATTTGGAAATTTGGCAATATGCAGCAAGAGTTACAAACGTTTTAATACTCTTTGACCTAGTAATACCATTTATAGAAATCCTGACTAAGGAAACAGTATTGAGCCAAGTGCAGTGGCTCATTCCTATAATCCCAGCACTTCAGGAGGCCGAGGTGGGTGGATCTAGGAGTTTGAGACCACCCTGGGCAACATGGTAAACCCCATCTCTACAAAAAAATACAAAAAAGTCTGGGCACAGTGGCTCATGCCTGTAATCTCAGTACTTTGGGAGGCTGAGGTGGGTGGATCACCTTAGGTCAGGAGTTCTAGATTAGCCTGGGCAACATGGGGAAACCTTGTCTGTACTAAAAATACAAAAATTAGCTGGGCATGGTGGTGGTCGCCTATAATCCCAGCTATTCAGGAGGCCAAGGCAGGAGAATTGCTTGAACCTGGGAGGCGGAGGTTGCAGTGAGCTGAGATCACACCATTGCACTCCAGCCTGGGCAACATGGTGAAACCTCCTCTCTACTAAAAATACAAACACTAGCTGGGTGTGGTGGTGGTCACCTGTAATCCCAGCTATTCAGGAGGCCAAGGCAGGAGAATTGTTTGAACCTGGGAGGCGGGGGTTGCAGTGAGCTGAGATCACATCATTGCACTCCAGCCTGGCAATAGATTGAAACTCTTGTCTCAAAAAAAAAAAAAAAAAGAAAAGAAAAAATTGGAGGGCCACGGTGGCTCACCCCTGTAATCCCAGCACTTTGGGAGGCCAAGGCGGGCGGATCACAAGGTCAGGGGACCAAGACCATCCTGGCTAACATGGTTAAACCCCGTGTCTACTAAAAATACAAAATATTAGCTGGACGTGGTGTCGGGCGCCTGTATTCCCAGATACTCAGGAGGCTGAGGCAGGAGAATGGCGTGAACCTGGGAGGCGGAGCTTGCAATGAGCCAAGATCGCGCCACTGCACTCCAGCCTGGGTAACAGAGCGAGACTCCATCTCAAAAAAAAAAAAGGAAAATTAGATGAATGTGGTAGTATGCTACTGCGGTCCCAGCTACTCAGTCTCAGCTACTCAGGAGGCCAAGGTGGGAGGATCATTTGAGCTCAGGGGAAGTTGAGGTTGCGGTGAACCATGATTGCCCCACAACACTCCAGCCTGAGCAACAGTGGGAGACTGTGTCTCAAAAAAAAAAAAAGAAAGAAAAAAGAAAAAGATAATTGATTTGTTCCAAAACGACCACCAGAGTACTCCAGACGACCACCAGAGTAAGTGCCAGAGAATAGGCAAGTAAGCAGGGTAAAAGAAAACTTTATTAACCTGCCAATATGAAGGAGGGGCGAGGTTCACCAGTCTCCAGCGGTGGAGGCCCACGAAGTCGCTCAGGCCTTCTCGGGCGAGGTTCCTAGGTCTGCACAGGAGCAGGGGCCAAGGAAGTTCGCACTGCGCCCCCGCAGGGAGCGGCTTTTATGTCCTGGGCCTGGGACTGGGAGGGCAGTGGGCGGGACATAGGCGGGTCGGGGGTGGGGCGGTAGGCGGGGCTAGGCAGGTCCGGGGTTTTCTCCGTGGGAGGTCGGGTTGCACCTGCGCAGTAGACCGGTGTCTTTCCCGGGCGTGGGAAAGTTGATGGTGAAGAACCCAGAACTGTGCCATCTTGCCTCTGTTGTCCAAACAGTCCAACCTTTTATTGATAATAGTGATAAGGGGTGCCGTGGTCTGTCTAGCTACTTCCTGCTGTTAAGGGACGTCGTTAAGTTGGGGTCTATGGTTGGTATTTGGACGCACGGATGAAGAAGCATCTGGTTGAAGGTGATGCGGGTGATCTCTTGAACTTTGGCTTGGAGAAATTTGATTAAAATGGGAGCTGGTATTAGATGGGCAACAGTGGTGACGTAGTGGAGATAGTTGCTAGGAGACGGTATTGTCTGCCGTGGTTTAGATGTAAGGACACCGGTTTGCCTAGTGTCTGGAGTATTGTTTTCTTTTAGTTAAGACTAGGCTGGAGATCAGACACTGGTTTGCCTAGTGCCTTAGGTGCCTAAAGGTCTAAAACAATTATTAGAGGAGATATAAGAAGCAGGTAATAGAATGATGACAGTAATAGAATGACGACAGAATATTTAGGAAGGAGCTGAGGAAGAGGAGGGCAAGAATAGACTGAAGAGGAAGGCGGAATGAGAGTAAGAGACAGCTACCAATAAGGCAAGAATGAGAGGGCGTGTGGAAGGTGGTTAGGCGGAAGTGCCGAGGGATGGAAGGAGGGGCAGCCTCAACAGTGGTAGGAGGGACCGAGGAGGAGGGCGGAACTATAGCAGGAGCGGAAGGGGAAGGTGGAACCCAAGCGGGAGGGGAGGTGGAGTATACGGGGAGTGGAAGGAAGGGGAAGCTGACACAGGTGAGTCAGACAGGAAAGATGACCCTTTTCTGACTTTGCTAGGTCTGCGCCTTAGCCAACTTGACTTGGGCCAACAAACATTGGCTACACAAGTCTGGTCGAGAACGCAAGTCTTAAAACTTTTGTATATAATTTATTTTAGACTACTTACTTAAGCGCTGGCAGAAATTACTGAGGTCGATTAAAATGTTACGGTCTAGGGTGCCTTCAGGCGGCCATTGAGACTGGTTGTCTAATTTATATTGTGGCCACGCCACAGTGGAGAGGAAAATTAGTCGCTTTCATTTAAGATCTTACTTTTAATTGTAAAGTTTTGAGATTTTAGTTAGAAGACACCCTAAAGG
>NW_016808214.1:0-509 GCF_001698545.2 Rhinopithecus bieti
AACCGGATCAGACCGGATCAAACCGGATCAGACCGGATGAAACCGGATCAAACCGGATCAGACCGGATGAAACCGGATGAAACCGGATCAAACCGGATCAAACCGGATGAAACCGGATCAAACCGGATGAAACCGGATCAAACCGGATCAGACCGGATCAAACCGGATGAAACCGGATGAAACCGGATCAGACCGGATGAAACCGGATGAAACCGGATCAGACCGGATCAAACCGGATCAGACCGGATCAGACCGGATCGGACCAGATGAAACCGGATCAAACCGGATCACACCGGATCAGACCGGATGAAACCGGATCAAAGCGGATCGGACCGGATGAAACCGGATGAAAGCGGATCAAACCGGATCAAACCGGATCGGACCGGATCAAACTGGGTCGGATCAAAGCGGATCAAACCGGATCAAACCAGATCGGACCGGATCAAACTGGATGAAACCGGTTCAAAGCGGATCAAACCGGATGAAAGCGGATCAAACCGGATGAAAGC
>NW_016808215.1:0-76082 GCF_001698545.2 Rhinopithecus bieti
AATAAATAAATAAATAAAGAGGTTCGTGTTCATACAGGAAGATAAGCATCTGGCCAACTCTAAAGCCTTTGCCTTCTGGGTCAAGAGTTTCAGGCATATCACTGGGGTGGAAAGACTGACAAAAAAGCAAAGCAAATCAAAGCAGAGTTCTGCATTCAGAGCTGAAGTTGTTATGCTCAGAACTGCAGCCAGAAGAAATATGGGAATGAACAGTTGTTCATTTAAAATTTAAAATTATCCTACAGCAAAAGTTATAAGAGAGCAAAGTGGAATGAAAATATTTACAATGTCCATGGAAGAAAAGACCTCATTGTCCCCCAAATGAATTATTATTACAAAACAAGAAATAGAGATGAACAGCAAATGTGTGCAAAGAGGATGAACTTTATTACTAATAAGTTTGTGAGAATTTTTTTAATAACTGGTTTTTATTTCCCAAATTTACTTGTGAGATTATGAAAGATTTTTTTCAAAAGCTTTCATATCCAGTGTTGACTAGGATTTATACTTTCTTGGAGGAAGGCTAAGATGGAAGGCAAAAATCTGTCTTGGGAAAACACCTGCCATTATGGTTTCAGAACTTTAAAGGTCATTATTCTTCAGCATTGCCATTTTTACTTTTTGCTATTTATTTTGAGGAGATAATCAACAGAATTCCAAAGGCTAACGTCAATGCAAAAAACTGTTTTTGCAACATTGTTCATATAGGTAACCTCAAACTAAGTGTGCATTAGTTGGATCAAATCATTATATTCTAGACCATTCGTTTTCTGAATTACTTTGCAGCCCAGAAATGGGATAGAAGATACGATGAAAATATTAATAATGTAGCTAACATTTGTTGGGTACTTACTGTGTGCCAGGCACTGCTTTTCAATGCTTTACATGTGGTCACTCATTTTATTACTGGGACTCTATGGTATAAGTTTCACCATACAAATGAGAAGGAAGGAAACTTGTCCAAGATCATAGAGCTAGCATTGGGCAGAGCGCCCAGATCCAGACACAGGCAGTCAGGCTCCAGAGCTGTGCCCATCACTGCAACAGTCTCCAGATGAGCACAGAGGATGAGCTACATATTTGAGCAGTAAGGATGACTGATACCCTGTAAATTTGGCAAATTAAGTAAGTGATGTGTGTGCGTAAATGAGGAGAAACAGCATCAGTCACTGTTAGAACTAAAGCTTTTGTGGAGCAAATGACATGATTAATACAATTTAAAATATTGGTAACCTAGGGTGCAACAGAGTTCCAGAGGCTTATTTATAAGTGCTAACAAAAGGAAGTAATTTTAAAGTGTAAGGATTTCTTTTCTTGCAGCCCTTTTGGTGAATGGTATTAGCATTAAAGAAGGCAAACAGAAGAGAACTGCAAATTTGATTCAAGTTGCCCAGACTCCAGGACAGCTTTCCATCATTTACACCTTCTCAGCACTGCCCTTCTTCTGTAAACTTAGTGTGTTTGGTATGGTAGGAGATGGTGACCTTCAAGGACGTGGCTGTGGTCTTCACCGAGGAGGAGCTGGGGCTGCTGGACTCTGCCCAGAGGAAGCTGTACCGAGATGTGATGCTGGAGAACTTTAGGAACCTGCTCTTAGTAGGTGAGGATAGGTGCTCTTGGTAACTCAACGGCAGTCTCCTGGGATGTCTTTGTGTGCTCAATTGTTAGAAACTCTGAAGTCCCTGAAATTATTCTCTGAGATTGGGTGCCTGAGAGTCCTAATAATCCCTGTGCAACACAGACAAGATGTTTCTGACGGTTCTCTCCAGTCTATCCTTGGAATAGTAAATATGGTCCTGCTTCATTGATTTGCCATCTAACAGTTTAGTAAGTTGTTTCAGGTTAGTAAGTTTATTTTTCAGGGCACCAGTAACTGTTGATGAACTTGACTTTTTAGAGGGTTTTTTTTAAAAAAACAATGTATTTGTAAATAACTTTAAACTCACCGAAAACTTACAAAAGGACAAGAATACCCATATAGATTCACCGAGATTCTACCTAGATTCACCTCTAATAACATTTTACCCTATTTGCTGTATCATTTATGTTCATGTTCTTTCTCTCTCCATACATACTTATGTATGTATATGAAAAAATATATATAGTCGTTAATATCTTTTTCTGAACCACTTGAGGGTAGTGAATATACCATGGCTGTTTTTCTCTAAATACTTCAGTGTATATGCAGAGTTCAGGAGTCCCCAAGTTCCCTCTTACCTCTGATACCAATTGCAAGATTAGGAGTCCCCAAGACCCAAGAGTATTGAGCCCCACACTCAGGCTCAATAATTCGCTAGAAGGACTCACAGAACTCACTGAAAGCAGTTGTCCTTACGGTTAATGATTCATTACAGGGAAAGGAATCAGATTAAAGTCAGCCTAGGGAAGAGGCCCAGGGAGCAGAGTCCATGAGTGTTCCAGGTGTCGGCTTCCACTTGTCATCTTCAGTGGAGTTGTGGACAGCACTGACTCTTCCCAGCAGCGATGTGTGACAATACACAAGGAGCATTGGCAGCCAGAGAGGCTCATTCGAGCCTTGGTGTCCAGAGTTTTTGTTGGAGCTTAGTTCCCTAGATATGATTGACCACCTGGGTGGCTGCTCTTAGATTCCAGTTTCTCCAGAGATTAAGCTAATACCACGTGGCTCAAAGCCCCTACTATAAATCAGTTGTTTAATTATCTGGTGTGTGGCCCAAGGCTTCTAGGTAAACAAAAGACACTCTAATTGGGCAGAATATTCCAGGGACTTAGAGATTACCTTCCAGAAGCCAAAGGCTAAATCCAAATCTCTCTTTGGACAAGATTAATTATTTCCTTTACTGCACAGTCTGTTTTAGAAAAAGAGGAATATTCTCTTACCTATTCTCAGGACAGATTATAATGCTTTTATCTTATCATTTATGCTGTAATGTTATCCATAAAGCCAATTATATATATATGTTTTATATATATATATCAATTTTTTTTTTCTTTTGAGACAGAGTCTCACTCTGTTGCCCAGGCTAGAGTGCAGTAGTGCAATCTTAGCTCACTGAAACCTCTGCCTCCCAGGTTCAAGCGTGCCTCAGCCACCTATAGCTGAGATTACAGGCATCTACTACCATGCCCAGCTAATTTTTATATTTTTAGTAGAGATGAGGTTTCACCATGTTGGTCATGCTGGTCTCAAACTCCTGGCCTCAGGTGATCTGCCCACCTCGGCCTCCCAAAGTGCTGGGATTACAGGCATGAGCCACCACGCCCGGCCTAATTTTATTCTTTAAAGCTTGTTTTTCTCCCTCCAGAACAGGATCTAGTCTAGAGTCTAGTATAGTTGTTCTGTCTCTTTAGCCTTCTTTAATTTAGAACATTTCCAAAGCATTTCTTTGTCTTTCATGACAGTAACATTTTTGAAGAACATTATTACCTCTTCCCTTATTTTTAATAGAACATTCCTAATGATTCCACAAAATTAGATTCAGATGATCCATGCAGCAGGAACTCTACATAGGTAGAGTGTGCACTTTTGAGGGAATCACATCTGAAGGCACATGAAGTCATCTGTCCCTCAAAGGTGGTGTTAACTTTGATTACCCAGTCACGATGTTATGCAGTTTCCCCACTATATAATTACTGCTTTTCCCCCCCCATTTGTAATCATAGGGTAACACAAGTATTTTCCTGTAGATTTAGCACCCGGTGATGATCTTGCCTTATCTGGTCCTTACCGTGACAGTTACAAAATGACGATTTTTCTAACTTCACCTCCTTCACATTTAGCAGCCAGCACCTGGCATAAACTTGCAGTCAACGAGAGCCCCCCACTTCTCAAGCATCAATTCATTTGTTATTTGTAGGGATTTGTGAAATTTTTAAAAGATTTATAGTTTATTACTGTAATTATTAGATGTTAAAATTGTCCCAAGTTTGGCCTCTTTAAGCTGGCTTCTGTGACCTTGTAACATGTCCACAATTTTTTTTTTTGAGCACTTTCTTACTTTATTGGCAGAGCACAGTATTTTGTGCTCATCTATACTTTGCCTTGGCTCTGCAATTATCTATCTCTATATATATTTTTTTAACTGGGGAGTGGTATTTAATGCCAAATTCTGGATGCTAGGTATGGTCATTGTAGTATCTACGTTTCTTTGTCTCAGAACATAGAGCTAGGGTGTGTGTGTGTGTGTGGGTATATATATATACACATACAAATATACACACATATAAATATGTATACATATGAATAGATGTTCAGTTTATTGCAAAAGAAATGTTCATTACAGTTATACTGAAATGCCATTTCTCACCCATGAAATTGGCAAAAATTCAAAAACGTAACAATATACATTTTTTGGCAAAGCTGTGGGGAATGAGGAACTCTCATGCATTGAAAGGAAGAATGCAAAATGATACAACCCTTAGGGAGGGCAAGTTGACAGTATCTAACAAAGCTAGGTATTTCCCCTTCCCCAGCAACCCATTTCTAGGAATTTTCCCTAAAAATAGCCATGTCCAAAAGAACATTAATAGTATACTACAATTCATTTAAGAAAGAAGGTAAAATAAGTAAATAGACAGTGTGTGGGTACAGACATATATATATATACTTATTTTTATAAGAAGAAACACAAGAAAGAAGGTTTAACCAAAATAATGGCCGGGCACAGTGGCTCACACCTGTAATCTCAGCACTTTGGGAGGCTGAGGCAAGAGGATTGCTTGAACCCAGGAGTTCAAAACCAACCTGGGCAACATGGGGAGACCCTGTCTCTACAAAAAATTTAGCTGGGCATAATGATGCACACCCATGGTCCCAGCTACTCTGGAGGCTTAGGTGGGATGATTGCTTGAGCTCAGGAGGTTGAGGCTGCAGTTGTAGTGAGTCATCATCATGCCACTGCATGCTGGCATGGGCAGAAGAGTAAGAGCCTATTTCAAAAATAGAAAATCATGAAGTTAGTTTCTTAGAGTGAGTGGGAGGTAACAGGGTGGAAGGGATGTGGGAGAGTCACACTTGTCTGTGTATACCTTTTTGTCTAGTTTTGACCAACTGAATGTCATCAAACTTAAAAACTTTTGCTCTCCTTGCATTCTTTACAGCACATCAGCCCTTCAAGCCAGACCTAATATCCCAGTTGGAGAGAGAAGAAAAGCTTTTGATGGTGGAGATGGAAACCCCAAAAGATGGGTGTTCAGGTAAGAACTGTGCTGCAGGAACACAGCAGCCATGGAGCACCTTCTAGAATGAGTCAGAACACATCACTTCTCTGTTTAAACTTTCCTGTGGTTCCCCATTTCACACATAGTAAGTTTAAAGTACTTAAAGTGGCCTATTAGGTCCTAAGGTCTTTGTCCCCTCAACCTCCTCTCACTTTCCATATTCACCTACTATTGTTTGTTTTTGCTCATTCAGTCTGTTTCAGAGGCACTGCCCCATGATTGCCCCTCAGACCTCTCAATTATGCTTCTGTATCAGTTTCCTTGACTTACTTTTCTCTCTGAATGAATTGGGTAATAGATGCATGATCTTTGCCCTCTTTCATTCACCTTGAGGCAGCTATTAGGTGTAGAATGAATCTGTGTAACTGAAGGATATTCTAGAATACTGTTTGTCATCTGATGGATGCCTGTTCTAACTGCTTAGCTGTCCTTGGGTATTCATAGATGGGTAGCCATTAATCCTAAAAGATAAGAATAGCCAATCAGCTAAAGTAAGTATCAAAAATGACCAGTGCCAACATTATAACTGGTCTTCCTCATGCAGCATTTTCAAGTGAGACACCCTTGTATTCATATGTCCAGCTTCTTATCCTCCCATTCTGTCCCATACTCTCGCCCCAAACAGTCTCTTGACATAGCCACAGTCTTAAAGTAGAATTTTCAAGTTGGACATTTGTGTGAATTGAAACATTTTGATAGTTTCTTGAGTCCTCAAGACTGACATCAAAAGCCACTGTCGCGACTGTGTAGCTAAGAATGCTGCTGGGTAAGAAGAAAGAGTCAACAAAAAATTCAAAAGAAATTAACTTACTTCTATAATTGTTTGTTTCCATCTTGGTCAAGATTCAGGGTCCTACATGACCCTTGAGAGTAGGAGTTAAACTTTTTCTCTAAAGGTCCCAGTATTAAATACTTTAGGTTTTCCTGGCTACATGTGCTCTTTGTCACATAGTCTTTGTTTTTCTTACACCACTTTGAAAATGTAGAAAGCACTCTTGGCTCCTGGGTTGTACAAAAACAGGCTGAGGCCACGCCATGCCAATCTACTTTCCTGATACTGTCAGCTGGAACATAATGTCACCGTTTAAGATACCTCAATTTTTTTTACCTATACTAATATGATCATATACCTCATAGTAATGTAAAATTTGATATGTATATTCTTATTTTAATATACTAATTTTCTTCTTTGCCATTACCTTGGGGAAATCCCTCCCAATCTAAGATTATAACTTGTTTTTGTAATGGATGCATAATATTCTAATAAACAAGCTAGTTACTTCCAAGATACAATGGGGGTACAGCCTCTGGGTAAATGCCCCCATTCCAAAAGGGAGAAATCAGCCAAAACAAAGGGGCTACAGGCCCCATGCCAGTCTGAAACCCAGTAGGGCAGTCATTAAATCTCAAAACTCCAAAATAATCTCCTTTGACTCCATGTCTCACATCCAGGCCATGCTGATGCAAGGGATGAACTCCCAAGGCCTTGCCCCTGTGGCTCTGCAGCGTATAGCCCACTTGGCTATTTTCATGAGCTGGCATTGAGTGCCTGCATCTTTTTCAGGCACATGGTGCAAGCTATTGGTGGGTCTAGGGTCTGGAGGACAGTGGCCTTCTTCTCACAGCTCTACTAAGCAGTGCCTCAGTGGGGATTCTGGGGGCTCCAACCCCACATTTTCCCTCTCCATTGACCTAGTAGAGGTTCTCCATGAGGGCTCCACCCCTGCAGCAGACTTCTGCCTGGACATCCAGGTGTTTCTCTAAATCCTCTGAAATCTAGGCAGAGGTTCCCAAGCCTCAGCTCTTGCTCTCTGCATACCCACAGGCCCAACAGCACGTGGAAGCTGCCAAGGCTTGGGGTTTGCAACTTCTGAAGCAATGGCCTGAGCTATACCTTGGCCCCTTTTAGCCATGGCTGGAACTGGAGCAGCTACAATGCAGGGTGCCATGTCCTTAAGCTGTAGAAAACAGCAGGGCCCTGGGTCTAGCCCATAGAACTATTTTTCCCTCCTAGGCCTTCAGGGACTGCCGTGACCAGCTCTGAAATGCCCTGGAGGCATTTTCCCCATTGTCTTGGCTGTTAACATTCAGCTCCTCTTTACTTAGGCAAATTTCTGAAGCCTTGAATTTCTCCCCAGAAAATGTATTTTTCTTTTCTATCACAGGGTCAGGCTGCAAATTTTCCAAACTTTTATGCTCTGCTTCTTTTTAAAATATAAGTTCCAGTGTCAGATAATCTTTTTACCCATGAATATGAACATATGCTGTTAGAAGCAGCCAGACCACATCTTGAATGCTTTGCTGCTTAGAAATTTCTTCCACCAGATAGCCTAAATCATCCCTATCAAGTTCAAAGTTCCACAGATCTTTGGATCAGGGGCATAATGCTGCCAGTCTCTTTGCTAAAGCATAGCACCAGTGTTGGGAAAATGTATAAATGCATTTACAAACCTAAATATATCTAAATATATCACCAGTACCAGTTCCCAATAACTTTCTCATCTCCATCTGAAACCACCTCAGCCTGGACTTCACTGTCCATATCATTATCAGTATTTTGTTTAAAACCATGTAACAGTTCTCTAGGAGGTTCCAAACTTTCCCTCATCTTCCTATCTTCTTCTGAACCCTCCAAATTATTACAACCTCTACCCATTACCTATTTCCAAATTGACTTCCACATTTTCAGGTATCTTTATAGCAATGCCCCACTTTTCTAGTACCAATTTTCTTTATTCATCCATTCTCCCATTGCTGTAAAGAACTACCTGAGACTGGGTAATTTATAAAGAAAAGAGGTTTACTTGACTCACGGTTCCATAGGCTATACAGGAAGCATGGCTGGAGAGGCCTCAGAAAACTTACAATTATGGTGGATGGTGAAGGGGAAGGAGGCATGTTTTACATGGCAGAGAAAGAGGAAGAGAAAGAGGGTGGGGAGTGCTACACACTTTCAAACAACCAGATCTCATGAGACAGCACTTAGGGGATGGTGCTAAATCATTAGAAAGCACCCCCATGATCCAATCACCTCCCACAGGCTTCAACTCCAACATTGGGAATTACAATTCAACATGAGATTTGGGTGGGGATGCAGAGCAAAACCATATCAGTGGTTAAGAAAGGAGTCAAAATATTTTTGCAGCTTAAATATTTGTGATCTAAACATTGTCACCACTATAACTTGTAGTGCCCACAAAAATGCCTTAGTTTCTCTATCTAAAACAAAGTAAGAATGGAAGGTGATCTCAGCTGGGTTACCTGAGCTGATGTTCTCACTTAGCTTTAGTTAAAGGAGGAGAAAAAGAAGAAGACGTAAAGATTTTTTTCTGTGAGTTCCTTTTAGCTAAGTATTAAATTCAAAGGAATTATTTGTTTTTATGACAAATATAGCACCTTTCTTATTGAATTGATCGATTTGGGATGCTTGAGTGATTGACTTTCTCAACCTCCAAGTGCTAAAGCAGGATTGCTATGAAGACGTAATAAATTCTCAACCTTCTTACCTCAAATGAGGTCTTTGTCATCTTTTGTCATGCTTATTTTCTCCATCAAATAAAGTTCATTTATAAACTTAACATAATTTCTTATTACTACTCTACCATTGATATTGAAATATAACTTAAATGTTGAGATATTTAAATAAAGTAACAAGGTGTTTCAGTCTGTACCATTGACTAAAGGAAACTAATGTTGTTATGTGTGTGGTCCTTTTTAGAAGAATTTGAAGCAAAGTGAAATGACCTTTTGTTTTTTTTCTTCCTCTATGTCCTTAACATTGCAAAACCCACCGGTCAGAGAGAAACTTTAATCTCTTATATATTTGAGAGATTTTTATATCATGAATTATGTACTAATTTGCTTTGAAGCAGTTGCTTTGTAAGAAATTGGGTTTAGACTAACAAGCTGCTTTCATGTTCTCAAGCCACTATATCAGTCCCAAAAGATAGGACATACTAAACTGTGTCTTTATGGATGTATATTGAGTGTTTTTTATAATAGTAAAACAAAACTACAAGGATTATGATTAACCCAAGCTGGAAGCTCAAACTTCTCACATATAAGCTATATACTTTATCCGATATGCCTCCTATAATATATCCCTTCATTTCATCATTATATGATAAAATACCATTATAATAACTGAAAGCTTCACCTTTGAGAAGGCAAAGACATCAGTAAATGTGCTTTTAAAGTACCAAGATGCATACCTACGGACATACCTTGAAGTGTTGTCCCACAATCCGTGTGCTGCCCCAGAGCCTAGTGACACAGAGTCATCAGTGTGGCCTTTTCTTTTTTAAAAATTGGGATAGGGTAGGGCTCACAGGGAATATTTTGTTCAAGAAAAATTACACCATTTTGGGTTTTTTGAGACAGAGTCTTGCCATGCTGCCCAGGCTGGAGTGCAGTGGCTGTTCACAGGTATGATTATATTAATAGGTCACTGCATCCTCAGATGCCTGGGCTCAAGCATTTCTCCTGCCTCAGCTTTCTGAGTAGCTGGGTCTACAGGATTGCACCACCATGCCTGGTTCGAAGTTATACCATTTAAAAAGTTACTTTAAAAATGAGAAAGACTCGGCCGGGCGCGGTGGCTCAAGCCTGTAATCCCAGCGCTTTGGGAGGCCGAGACGGGTGGATCACGAGGTCGGGAGATCGAGACCATCCTGGCTAACACGGTGAAACCCTGTCTCTACTAAAAAAATACAAAAACTAGCCGGGTGTGGTGTCAGGCGCCTGTAGTCCCAGCTGCACGGGAGGCTGAGGCAGGAGAATGGCTTGAACCTGGGAGGCGGAGCTTGCAGTGAGTGGAGATCGCACCACTGCACTCCAGCCTGGGTGACAGAGCGAGACTCCGTCTCAAAAAAAAAAAAAGAGAAAGACTCAATCCACAGGCCCTGCCTGTTTGTATTTTTGATCTTACATTTTTATTTCATCCACAGTAGACTCTTGTGACCTTTGCTTTTCTCATCAGCAGTATCACTCTGAATTGTCACCCTGCCTCTCCTATAGCCTTTCAGCTTTCCAGCAAATTTGTCACCATCACCAGTTCCTTTCCCATTTAAAAAGCTACATTACATGCCCTTTTAATTCTATGAGTGAGAGCAACTCAAACTATGATTTATTCATCAATGTTTATTGAGCAACTACTGTTCACTTGGCAGTGAAAGGAATGCAGTGCACAAAACAGTGTTTGTTTTCATGGACAATACATTCCAGTGTGGAGAGGCAGACAAACACAAAGAAATAAGGCAGGATTATGTTTGAGGGTAATATTCATGAAAAAACATTCCTTTTACTGCTTTTCTTCTGGATATTATAAAGACTTAATCTACTTCTAAGTGTTGGAAGAGTGCATGTTATTAATTCAACCCTGTTTAACCAGTTGTCCTTAGGGAGGATATTTGTCGCTAGTATATGAAGATCTGCTGTCTGCTTATAATCTGAACTTTAATAACTCGATAATAAAATATTTCTACTCAAATATCCTATCTTCAGCCCCTTCTGGTGCCTCAAATTTCCTAAACATTAACATAATTTTCCAGTAAAATGGCACAAGCAAAAGTCAGTATTCATTGAGTTTTTTTTGTTCATGGCTCATAAGCATCTCAGAGGATACCTACAGGTGCCATAATTTTTTTCTGATTTTTTTAGTTGAATTCTGTCACAGTCTTTGACATTTTGACCTATGCCATGGCTGTTGATAATTGTGAAATATATTTTGAAAAGAGTTAAAATTTATAATGGCCTACAGGGACTTGGAAGAGCTTATTATTCTCATGAGGATAAATAGCTCATTTGTGACAGGATATGTGATGCCTCAAGCATAAAGTAAAGGTCTGTGTTTACCTTCTTCAGCATATCATTTAATGCATACAATACCCTTACAAATGAACAACATTATCATGTTCACGTGCCAGACAAAAAAGAAAAAGTTATTAGGACAAAAGGCGTTTGTCCATTTGCAACTATATTTTTTCAAGTTTAAGAACATCATCTTTTCCCCTCAGGTTTCCTGGAAACCCATGATAAATCCATGGTAACATGTTTATGGTTGTGTTGTTTCATTTTGTGTTTTTGAAACAGGGTCTTATTCTGTTGCCCAGGCTGGAGTGCAGTGGCATGATCTCAGCTCACTGCAACCTCTGCGTCATGGGTTCAAGTGATTCTCCTGCCTCAGCCTCCCCAGTAGCTGGGACTACAGGTGTGCACCACCATGCCTGGCTAATTTTTGTATTTTTAGTAGAGATGGGGTTTCACCATGTTTGCCAGGCTGGTCTCAAACTCCTGAGTTCAGGTGAGCCACCTGACTCAGCCTCCCAAAGTGCTGGTATTACAGGCTTGAGCCACTGTACCCAGCCATGTTTATGATTTTACTAGGCCTTTTGAACATAGCCATCATATTCGCTGTCCAGGTTGTGCTGCAACATCCTGATTTTGAGGCATGCAGATATCCTGAACTATGTAGATGCTATTTGTATGTAGGTTGAATATTCCTTCTCCAAAATGCTTGGAACCAGAAGTGTTTTGTATTTCAAATATCCCTAATCAGAAATCTGAGCATCCCTAATCAGAAATCTGAAATGTTTCAATGAGCATTTCCTTTGAACATCATGTAGAACATTCAAAAAGTTTTGGATTTTGGAGCATTTCAGATTCCAGATCTTTGGATTGAGAATCCTCAACCTGTAACTGGTACAACCAAAGAAGAGGCATTTTGTAAGTATTCTTAGAAATGGTGGCATGAATTTTCCTCTGGTTCATTCAAGTTTCATGTTATGACCTAAGTGTAAAATCTTCAAATGTCTTGAATAAAGCATTCACTCATGCACGTCTGAATTCTCTTTATCCATATAGGAAGGAAGAATCAACAAAAGATGGAGAGTATTCAGGAAGTAACAGTAAGCTACCTTTCCCCCAAAGAGCTTTCCTCCTGTCAGACCTGGCAAGAAAGTGCAGGTGGGTTAATCAGGTGTCAAGATTTCCTGAAAGTTTTTCAAGGGAGGAATTCTCAGTTGCAAGAACAAGGTGATTCCCTCTGCCAGGTTTGGGCAGGAATACCAGTTCAGATTTCTGAAGATGAGAACTATATATTGACTCATATAGGGAATGGCTCCAATTATATAAAAAGTCAAGAGTATCCATCTTGGAGGGCACATCATTCTTGGAGAAAAATGTATCTGAAAGAGTCATGTAATTATCAGTGTAGATGTCAGCAAATTTCTATGAAAAGTAATTTCTGTAAGTGTGACAGCGTCAGTTGGGTCTCACATCACAATGATAAACTGGAAGTACACAGAAAAGAAAACTACAGCTGCCATGACTGTGGAGAAGATATCGTGAAGGTGTCGTTATTTAATCAGGATTCAATTCAAACAGAGGAGAAGCCCTATCCATGTACTGGGTATAGAAAAGCCTTCAATAATGACTCCAGCTCTGAAGTTCATCAGCAGTTCCACTTGGAAGGGAAGCCCTATACATACAGTTCATGTGGAAAGGGCTGTAGTTATAGTTCACTTCTTCACATTCATCAAAATATTCAGAGAGAAGATGATATTGAGAATTCACATCTGAAATCCTATCAGAGAGTGCACACAGGGGAGAAACCATGCAAATGTAGTGAGTATGGTGGGAATTTCAGTCACTATTCCCCTCTTAACACCTATGAACTTATCCACACAGGTGAGATGTCCTATAGGCGCAACATTTATGAGAAAGCCTTCAGTCATAGCTTAGACCTTAATAGTATTTTTAGGGTCCATACTAGGGATGAACCCCATGAATATGAGGAAAATGAGAATGTCTTTAATCAGAGTTCATGTCTTCAAGTCCATCAAAAAATCCACACTGAAGAGAAACTATACACAGATGTAGAGTATGGAAAGAGTTTCATTTGTAGTTCAAATCTTGACATTCAGCGTAGGGTTCATATGGAAGAGAATTCCTACAATTCTGCGGAGTGTGGTAATGGCTTCAGTCTGGCCTCACATTTTCGAGACCTTCCGATAGTCCACACTGAGGAACAACCATATAAACGCTATGTGTGTGGTAACAGCTTCAGCCATAATTTGTATCTTCAAGGTCATCCAAAAATTCACATTGGAGAGAAACCGCACAAGGAGTGTGGGAATGGCTTCAACTGGAGCTCAAAACTTAAAGATCATCAGAGAGTCCACACTGGACAGAAGCCATACAAATGCAATATATGCGGCAAAGGTTTCAATCATAGATCAGTTCTAAACGTTCATCAGAGAGTCCACACAGGAGAGAAACCTTATAAATGTGAGGAATGTGATAAGGGATTCAGTCGGAGTTCATATCTTCAAGCCCATCAGAGAGTACACACTGGAGAAAAACCTTATAAATGTGAGGAATGTGGGAAGGGGTTCAGTCGAAATTCATACCTTCAAGGCCATCAGAGAGTTCACACTGGAGAAAAACCATACAAGTGTGAGGAGTGTGGGAAGGGCTTCAGTCGGAGTTCACACCTTCAAGGCCATCAGAGAGTCCACACTGGAGAAAAACCATTCAAATGTGAGGAGTGTGGGAAGGGGTTCAGTTGGAGCTTTAATCTTCACATTCATCAGAGGGTTCACACAGGGGAAAAACCCTATAAATGTGAAGAATGTGGTAAAGGCTTCAGTAAGGCCTCAACACTTTTGGCCCATCAGAGGGTCCACACGGGAGAGAAGCCATACCAATGTGATGAGTGTGGTAAGAGTTTCAGTCAGAGATCATACCTTCAAAGTCATCAGAGTGTCCATTCTGGAGAAAGACCATATATATGTGAGGTATGTGGAAAGGGCTTCAGTCAGAGAGCATATCTTCAAGGTCATCAGAGAGTCCACACTAGAGTGAAACCGTATAAGTGTGAGATGTGTGGGAAGGGCTTTAGTCAGAGTTCACGCCTTGAAGCACATCAGAGGGTTCACACAGGAGGGAAACCATACAAATGTGAGGTGTGTACAAAGGGTTTCAGTGAGAGTTCACGCCTTCAAGCACACCAAAGGGTTCATGCAGAAGGGAGACCCTATAAATGTGAACAGTGTGGTAAGGGTTTCAGTGGGTATTCAAGTCTTCAAGCCCATCACAGAGTCCACACTGGGGAGAAACCATACAAATGTGAGGTATGTGGAAAGGGCTTCAGTCAGAGATCAAATCTTCAGGCTCATCAGAGAGTCCACACAGGAGAGAAACCATACAAATGTGATGCATGTGGTAAGGGTTTCCGTTGGAGCTCAGGTCTTCTGATTCATCAAAGAGTCCATAGTAGTGATAAATTCTATAGAAGCGAAGACTTTGGTAAGGACTACCCTTCATCAGAGAATCTACACAGAAATGAAGATTCTGTTTTGTTTTGAAGTCCTCAAATGGGAGCTGAAATTTTCCAGTCACTAGAGTTCTTTCAGTAGAAAAGAATTTTAAAATTAAAATGTAATATATCTGCCCAACTTCAACATTCATAATAGCCAGGAGACCACACAACAGAGACATTTAATGAGAGGGGTTTCACGAGGGATTTTGTTAGAACTTTAACATCAGTCATTGCACAGGAGCTAAGGCTTATAAAATATGAGTATGGTCAGGTATTTAATAAAAGTACAGTGATGAGCATACCTAAATCCATGTTCTCTAGAATGTAAGCTTGGTGAGAGAAGGGACTTTGTTCATTGCTAGTCTACAAAACTATGACATTTCATAACTCAATGTAGGTGCTCAGTACTTTTTGCTAAATAAGTAAAAGTATATAAAGGTAAAATGTTTGAAAATTTTTAAGCTCATTTTTTAAAACTTCACTTAAAATTGATTTGAAAGAGGAATCTTGCAAGTAATCTTAATAAAATCATTTCAAGTAAATATTTGAAATGTAGAACAATATGCATTATTATGATCTGAAATAACATTAATTTGGTTGTAACCCTATTGGGGTTAGTTCCTATCCTTTGTTCCATCTTGAGCAGAGATGTACTGCATTTCTTAACGTTGGGTCTCTATACATTATACCATCTGTTGAAGTTTAGCTTTGTGTGTGTGTATATGTACACATGTGTGCACTTTAAATATCAGTACAAACTGATAAACAATGTTTCTGGTTAATATTGCAAAAATGGGACACTGTATTTTACATAATTGATTTTCTACTCCTGCCCTGTGAGTTAAGGCAGAGTTTTACTGTAATATTTGCAGGTATCCAAAATGGTTACTGATGACAAATACTTTTTAATAAATGTCAAAATTACAATACTTGTTTTTTTTTATTCTCCATATTTCTCTCAAAGTCCATTCGATCTGACTGATTTCTAAATGTTGTGGCCTTTTCCAATCCACACCTCCTTAAGCAGGGTCAAGTTTGAAGGATTTTAATTTTGTCAAGTTTTCCATTCCCATACTTCTCCCACTGACACACAAAAAAGGGGAAAATCTTGAATTTTCTGAGCATATTTATCAATGTATTGACTAGTAGGATACAGTTGCCATTTACTTGCTAGTGTCTGTCTTAAAGAATGATGCATTTTGTTGGTGAAAGTGAAAAATATAAGCTTGTCATTTAATATATATCAAAATATTTATCAAGCCGCCCATATGTATCAAAATGTAAAATGTGCATACCGATCTGGAAATCATAGAACAGTAATTTATAATCAAGCAATTTTAGCAGTAAGGAAGGATTTTACAATGATAGTAATGTTTTAAGCTGAAAGTAATTGTCCATCAATATGAATTTGGGTAAGTTTCTGTATGTTCTATACTGTAGATCTACAGAAAGTATGATTTAGCTCTAAAATGACAGGAATGGGTCATGCATATTATTTGGTAAAAACCTGGATTGTACGTTCATAATAACCAGCTAATTTAAGTCTGTTTACATGTATGTTCAAATATATGCTTATAGATAATGTGTGAAAGATTACTCATTATTATATATACAGTAGTTTTCTCTGGAAAGCAAAATTTTTGGCTTAGTTTTTTTTGTGCTTTATTTAAAATATTTGTAATGGACATTTACCAATTATACCAAAGCAGTGAACAGCTATTGATATTATCTCTTATACTTAAGAACTCACGATATGATTGCTCAATTTCGTTGTATGACATTATGACCAACAGTAAAGAATAAACCCCCTGAAGTTAATTTTTTAAATTTCCTGGATTTTTGAGAATACAGATAAATCAGGTATCCAGTAACTTTATATTTCTGTGAAATTTCCTTAGGTCTCAAAATCCATGTTGCCTAGGATGTCCTAGTACAATCCAGTTTTATAAATTGATGCTCACAGCTTTTCCATCAGATTTCCCCTTGCTGGATGAATATGGTGACCAAAGCACTGGCATAACTTGACTTGCAAGGTGTTGGTTCAAGTTGCACGGTGTCATCAGAAATCCAGGGCTTCTAAAGCATGTCTTTGATATCATCACTTACAGGGGAGAGCTCATGGTGGTTTTATCAGTTGGAATGCTTTTAGTTCTAAGTAACAGAAAATTTAGAGTTGCCTAAATCAAAACTGTTTCTTAGTTCATATAAATGAAAAGATACAGATAGTGTAAGGCTAGGGTCTGGGTAAGGTAGGGGGATTTTATATTGCTTTCCTTTAATTCTCTGACCTCTCTTTTCTTGTGAATTCTTGTCGTCACATTATTCACAATATAGCAGCATCACCTGCTTTCTTACTTCACAGCCGAAGGAAGAGATATTCTGTACCATTTTAGTCCTGTGTGGTTCTGGCTCCCTAAAATGAAAAATGCGTAGAATCTCTCACACTCCGATTCCCACTAACAACTGAGACTAACCAAGACAACCAAGGACACTGCTGGTCCCCTAGCCTACTCCTAGTGAGAAGCAACAGCAGGCTACCATGAGAAAAGGGAAGAACATGGAGAATCCTTCTGTGGTCCCGGTGCAAAGGGATGGCCAAAAGCTGAGGACGGGGCAACAGGAACACTGAGAAAACTTTAGCCCTCCAGTTCTCACCCTAAGCACAAGATAACACTAGAGAAATTTGAAGCCAGTGGTACAACTAAGATATATATTGCAACAACAAAACCCAATTCCAGCTTAATTCCTGACAAGATTAATTCACCACTCCACTCTGACATCCTAGCAGAACATGTGTGCCCAGTTTTAGGCAAAAAATAATGTTTTCCTCAGTCTCTACTGTTCTGTATATGTTTTCTGGCATTTTATTTTAAAAATACAAGATCAAAAGTTGAGAACAATCTTCTGCCAATAGATAGCAGACCAATCAATAAAACCACACTTATAGATAACAATATTTTGGAAATATTGGAGAATTTTACATAACTGATTGATGTACTAAAGACTCCAGTGAAAAGGGCAGATAATATGCATGAGCTGATAGGGATTTCAGTAAAATTTAATAGTCAAAAGGGAAATGCTAGGAAAAGAAATTTTATGCTACTGCTTTTACTTTTATCAGAACACTTTTGAAGGACTTATGAGTAGGCTCAACATAGTAGAGAAGTGTCAGAACTTGAATATAGGTCAATAGAAATCACACAAACTAAAACACAAAAAGAAAAAGTGTGAAGAAAACAATACAAATCTGATATTTGCATACTTGGAAACCCAGGGGCAGGGGGAGAGAATGGGAAGAAAAGATATTTACAGAGATAATGGCTGAGAATTTTTCAAAAATAATAAGACTTCACCCAGATTCAAGAAGCTCAGAATACCAAAGCAGTATTTTTTTAATAAAGAACAAAACTAGATTATTGCCAAGTAGCTAAAAATGGATGGACAGTGCAAAGAAAATATTAATGGCAGACAGAGGAAAGGGACACATTATATGTAAGAAGCAGAGTGAGAAAAACATCAGACTTATCACAAACCATGCAAGCAAAAGACAATGGAGTTATATCTTTAACATTTAGAAACAACAACAAAAAATATGATCAATCAAAAATCTAAGCCTGGTGGAAAAAATCTTTCAGAAGGTATGCAAAATAAAGACATTTTCAGATGAACGAAAGCTGATAGAATTCACTGTTAGCAGACCTGCACTGTAAGAGATATTTAGCATACCAGAAATAGACTTGGATCTACCAAAAGACATAACTATGAAAATAGTTATTTCAATCATTTTAAGTGTAAAATAATTTTTATTACTCCAAAATGTAATTCAGTAAAGCAAAATTAGGAATGAGGTTTTATTAATTTAGAGGACATATAAAAGTAAGATGTTTTGTAAGAACACTGCAAAACAGGGAAGACAGAAATTAGAAATATACCAGCAGAAATTAGAGGTATATGTTGGTACTCTATACATTAATTGGCATAATATGATTTGAAGATAGACTGGAATATATTTTAAGCCCTAGAGTAACCATTTAAGAATTTTTTAAAGTACAACTCATAAGTCAGTAGTAGAGATTAAATTCTGGTTCCAAACATAGCAATGTAGAAGCAAGCTGGCTTCACTCCTTTCAATAGAAAACTAAAGACAAATATACAGCTCCAAGATTATCACCAGCAATATCCCAGAACTCAAATAGAAGGAGACAGTTCCTGAGGATACAAATAAGTGAAAAAAACTGAGCAGATGGTAAGAGAATTGGACTTTCCTATCCACATGCCCTTCCCCCTAATCTGCCTGGCACCAAGACTGTGGAAAATTTTCCCCATCTCACAGTTTCTACACTGGAAAATGTTAAGGTGGACAACCAGCCTCCTCACCATCTTGGGTTCCCTGGCAGGAGACTGGTCTCTGACTCAACCTACAGAGAGCATCAGGAGTAACTGAAGAGAGAAATATCCCTGAGGACAGCCAGAGACAAAGGAGGGAGGTGGGAATACTGCCCCCGTCATGGAAACTCTGTTCTGCAACTCAGCCAAAGGAGACAACAATCAGAGTGGCTGTTCAGCATCACTACACTGTAGGTCCCCAATCATGAACCACTAGCCAGCTTTCTTACAACTAGGATATCCTCTGTGGGACCTACCCCTTTTGGGATGAGTGGCACTGTGATTACTAGAACTGAGGCAAGCCTGGAGTTAATATGGCATCTAGTACCAAAAATAAGTCAGTAACCCAGCAGGAAAGAAGAAAATCAACAGGTAAAATAAAAAGAATCTCTAGGGAGCCATATCCAATAAAAAACAAAACCAGCCAGACAGAGAAGACTGGAATATATAATCATTCGATGCAAAGACAGACACACATTCACAAGCAACAACAGCAAACAGGGAGCCATGGTGTCCCACAAATGGACAAAGCAAGGAACCAGTGACGGATCCTAACAGGAGGACAATATGTGAACTCTCTGACCAAGACTTCAGAAGAGCTGTTTTAAGGAAACTCAGTGATCTCCAAGATAGCACAGAAAAGCAATTCAGAAGTATATCAGAGAACCTGAACAGAGAATAAAGTAATATTTTAAGATCAAACAGAAATCTTGGAACTGAGAAATATGTTTGCTGAACTGAAACATGCATTAGAGGCTCTCAGTAGCAGAATGTATCAAGCAGAAGAAAGAATCAGTGAGCTCAAATACAGGCTATTTGTAAATACACAGTCAGAAGAGAAGAAAGAAAGAAAAAGAGCAAACATTTCCTGAAAGATACAGAAAATACCTCAAATGACCAAAACTAAGAATTATCGATGTTCAGGAGGGAGTTGAGCAAGAGCAAGGAATAGAAAGTGTATTCAACAAAATAAAAGAAAACTTTCCAAAATTTAAGAAAGAGATGAATATGCAGGTATAGGGGAGTAATAGAACAGCAAACAGATTTGACCCAACTAAGACTACCCCAAGGCATATAATAAACTCTCATAGGTCAAGGAGAAAGAATTCTAAAAGCAGCAAGAAAAAAAACAAGCAAATAACATATAAAAAAGCTCTAATTCATCTGGCAAAAGACTTCTTAACAGAAGTCACACAGGCCAGGAGGAAGTGGAGAGACATTTTCAAAGTGCTGGGAAAAAAAAAAAAAAAAAAACTATCGTTCGAGAATACTGTATCTAGCAAAGTTATCCTTCAAATATGGGGGAGAGATAAAGTCTTTGTCAATGTCTGGGAATGTTTAAGGCCCCGGTTTGGGTTCAAGCCTGCTGGAAAAATGTGCAGCTGTTTGGGTCACAGAGTGGTCAAAGCACTGTGATTTTTGATCAGGACACAGAAAAAGACAGTAACTGGAGGACTCTACATTAGCCATTTGTGTGTACTGGACACTTCTTTGGAGGACTACCTATTGAAATTCTTTGCCCATTTTAAGTTGGGTCTTTTCTTCTCATTGTCTTCCACATGCTAAATATTATATAACAGTCTCCTCCATTGTTGTCTGTAATGTAAAACCATCTTGGGAGGGAGATCCTGGAAAATGGGTAGATGCTTGCTTTTCTTCTTCAATATGGACAAGTTGTTAAGAAGGGGTTGTTGGTGATGCCAAGTTAATAACAGCCAACCCAACACAGGGATCTAAGGGTCTGAAGAGTAGCAAGAGTCTTAACATTAGAATCCATACACGTGTGTGTTCAGACCCTTTATGTGATACTGCAGCTATGGCTATGGTGAGATTTTACCTCCTTGGAAACAACAAAAGTGCCCACACAGCTGAATATCCCTATCAGTGATATGTGAGATAAATAATATTTCACTGTGTGAACAAAACCAAAGGATTAGAAATCAGAGAGAGGAAACTCCAACAACACATATTGCAAAAAAAAAAAATATATATATATATATATATAATCCATAATAGAAAAAAAATCATAATGAACAGCGGCAAGTCATTAAATAAAAGTTCAAATCGACAATGAAAATATGTAAAGGATACCACAACCCATGTTAGTAACTAGGAAGTCAAAACTACAACCAGGATCTATTCTTTATCCCTTAAGGTTGTCAAAGTTTTTTCTTTTCTTTTCCTTTCTTTCTTTCTTTCTTTTTTTTTTTTTTTTTTTTTTTTTTTGAGACAGAGTCTCACTCTGTATGGGCCCAGGCTGGAGAGTGCAGTGGCATGGTCTCGGCTCACTGCAAACTCTGCCTCCCAGGTACAAGTGATTCTCATGTCTCAGCTTCCCAAGTAGCTGGGATTACAGTCATGCACCACCACACCTGGGTATTTTTTTAAAATTATTTTTAGTAGAGATGGGGTTTCACCATGTTGGCCAGGCTGGTCTCAAACTCCTGACTGCAGGTGATCTGCCCACCTCGGCTTCCCAAAGTGCTGGAATTACAGGTGTGAGCCACTGCGCCCTGCCAGATTGTCTAAATTTTTTCAAGAAAATGTGGTGAATCTGCTACTCTCATAAACTGTTTGTGGGAGTGGAAACTAGTGCAGTTGCTTTGAGGAATTAATTAGCAGTAGCTATTAAAAGTTTAAATATGCTTACCACATGACCTAGCAATTGCATTTTTTCTGTGCCTCCCATGGAGAATGCTCACACCTCATAGGAGGGCATGAGTGAGACATTTATTGCAGCTTTTTTGTAATAGTGGAAAAATTGAAAACAATTTCAATGTCTTTCATCATAAACTGTATAAACACATTTGCAAAACATTATGTAGCATATAAGGTGAATGATGTTCTTTAAGTCTTACAAGGATACACATTCTACACATTTAAATGCATATAAACGAGTCCAGAATAGTAATAAATAAATAAAAATAAAATAAACAAAAAAGAGTCCATAAGAATAGATACTAAACTGATAATAGTCTCTACCTTAAAGACAGGGAATGAAGAGTACTGGGCAGCTGTGGTGGTCGAAGGAGATGTTAGCTGTATCTTGCGTTATAGTAATTTAGAAGAAAATAGTAGATTATCATTTTATAATTTAAAAATATTAATACTAATAATATTACTACTAATAGGGGAAATCGAGTTAACAAATACCCAGTTATATGATAGAAGTGGAAAATGCAATTTCTCAATCCAGAATACATGAAAAAAGTATAGCTTAACTAAGCATGGTACCAAGAGAAATATGCACTGACTGGGTGATGTGTCAAAGATTAGCAGCCTTTAGAAAAAGGAACCTTTTGCCCAAAGAGAAGCATTGTTACAGGTTGCATTCCCCGGGAAGTAGACTCTGAAATGGACAGCAGCACTCAGGTGGTGCAAATGTATTACAAATATCAAGAAAAGTATAATTTGAAGTGGAGCATGAAGATGTGATGAAATGGCTACAATTTCATGATAAAACTTGAAAGAATAAGGAGTTATTTCTTAAGGATGAACAAAGAAAGTGGTTTCATGAAATGGAATCTACTTTTAGTGAGGATGCTGTGAGCACTGTTGACATGACAACAAAGGATTTAGAATATGATGTAAACCTAGTCGATAAAGCGGTGGCAGGGTTCGAGAAGACTGACTCCAATTTTGAGAGATATTCTACTGTGGGTAAAATGCGATCAAACACCATCACATGCTACAGAGAAATCTTTCATGAAAGGAAGAGTCAATCACCAGGGCAAACTTCATTGTTGTCTTATTTTAAGAAATTTCCACAGCCACCCCAGCTTTCAGCAACTACCACCCTGATCAGTCAGCAGCCATACACATCAAGATAAGACCCTCTCCCAGAAAAATTACACAGCTCACAGAAGGCTCAAATGATTGTTAGCATTTTTTTTTTTATCAACAAAGTATTTTAAATTAAGGTATGTACATCGCTTTTTTTTCTTTTTTCCTTTTTTTTTTTTTTTTTTTTTTGAGACAGAGTCTCACTCTGTCGCCCAGGCTGGAGTGCAGTGGCGCGATCTTGGCTCACTGCAAGCTCTGCCTCCTGAGTTCACGCCATTCTCCTGCCTCAGCCTCCCAAGTAGCTGGGGCTACAGGCGCCTGCCACCATGCCTGGATAATTTTTTTGTACTTTTAGTAGAGACGGGCTTTCACCGTGTTAGCCAGAATGGTCTCGATCTCCTGACTTCATGATCCGCCCATCTCAGCCTCCCAAAGTGCTGGGATTACAGGCGTGAGCCACCGTGCTTGGCCGTACATTGCTTTTTTTTTTTAGACAAAATGCTATTACACAGGTAAGTGGTATGTTTACAGTATAGTATAAACATAACTTTTATGTGCACTAAGAAACCAAAAAATCATGTGACTCACTTTATTGAGATATTCATTTTATTGCAGTGGTCTGGACCCAAACCTGCAATATCTCCCAGGTATGCACATATTAAGAAAACTTTGGTCAAGTAAGGTGGTCATGCCTGTAATCCTCTGCACTTTGGAAGGCTGAGGTGGAAGGATTAGGGTTGCTTGAGGCTAAGAGTTAGAGACCAGCTTCTGCCACATAGGAAGACCCCATTTCTACAAAAAAATTACATTAAAAAATTATCCAGGCATGGTGGTACATGCCTGTAGTCCTAGCTACTCAAGAGGTTGAAGCAGGAGGATTACTTGAGCCCAGGAGTTTAAAGTTACAGTGAGCTATGATGATTTCACCAGTGCACTCCAATGTAGGCAACAGAATGAGACCCTGTCTCTAAACAAAATACTTTCTGCCCTGAGGTTCATAAAGGTATTAGCCCATGTTATTAAGTGGTGTAATTACTTCTGAAACTAATTACCCAGTGTTAGGTCAAACTTCACAGATTAAGTGCACAGTCCTCATAAGACTTTTTTCATTCCAAACTGCAAGTTCAAGGGTTTCCATGCCACCCTCACTTCTGACCAGCTGACCACTTCTGATCACTAACCTCTCAGGTTTAATAATTTACTGAAACAACTCACAGAACCCAGGAAAATTATGTTTATTAATTACAGCTTTATTATAACAAAAGGATACAAATCAAAACCAACCAAAGGTAGAAAATGCATAGGGCAAGGTCTGGGAGGGTTCCAGATAGAAAATTCCATGGTTCTTTCTCTTGGAATCAGGACACATTACCCTCCCAGCACACAGCTGTATGAGATATAGTTGCCAACCAAAGAAGTCTATCCAAGCTTGTGTTCATAGATGTTATTGGGGCTTTATTACATAGGTGTGACTGATTGAAGAACTGACGTGTAACTAATCTCTAGCCCCCATCCTCTACACAGGCTGATGTTATTTGGCTCAGAGTCCTAAACTTCAAATCACATGATTGATCTGTCTGGTGTAACCAGCACCTATCTGAAGTAATCTCACTAGCATAACTTATCTAGAGGCCCATGATGTGTCTCTGTCAGAGACAGTCTGTCAGATACAGTGTGAGTGGCCCACCGTGAATAACAAAGAGCTTCTATAATTCAGGATATTTTAAGAGTTTAAATGCCATCTCCCAGGAACTAGGGACAGAGGCCAAAAAAGTTGGAGAAATCCAGAATGTGTAACATCATAACAACTGACCTAATTCCTTCAACAGGTCAGGGTCTGAAAAAAGGGATGATGCAGTAGTGTTCAATAATAAATACACCTAAGTAGATAAATAAAATGAATGGGCTGGATATTGATTTGACAAACCAGTCATAAGATACTTTTAGGTAATCAGGAAATTTTTAAAGGAGATTGGGAATGTAAAGGAAAATAAAAATCTCAGGATCCTCCAAACTTAGGCAAATATGGAGATTAAGCCCTGGAGTTCATTAATTGTAATACCCTCTTCCAAATGAACAGCTGTGCACTAGCCCGATCCCCATGAAAGGTGAAAAGCCTCAGGTATTTGGGAAGAGCTTTCCCCATAGATCATTCATAAGTAAACTTATGTGCAAGTAAAACCTTGCACTCTTTCTCCAAGCCCATGTGTGATACGATTCTTCTGGTACACCAAGGCAAGAAACTCTGGGATACAAGACCCCTCTTGTGCTTGCGGTAAGGCAGGGGTCTAATTGAGCTAACACAAGCCTCCTACGGATGGCTAAACTAAAAAAGTACCCTGTAAAACACGCCCACTGGGGCTTCAGGAGCTGTCACTCCTAGACACTGTCGTTGGGTTGGAGCTCTACAACCTGCCGTGTGCATGCTCCCCCTAGAGGTTTGAGCAGCTGGGCACGAAGAAGCGAGCCACACCCCCATTACATGCCCTGGGAGGGGGACAAGCGAACTTTTCCCGTTTTATCACAATTTACTTTCGGCGCTAACATGATTGTTCAACTGTCTTCATCAGCAGGCCTTTATTCCAGGAGATTCCTGCCCAAGCAAACTGTTTAATTGTTCATTATGCTTCCGCAGAGACCCATCAAATTTTCAATCTCTTCCAAAGAAAGTACCAATAGATTGCACCTTAAGATTCTTTGCTTCAAAAATCCTTGCTATATCCACCAATCCCGGACTGTAGTATCATGATCATTATGCAATACTAATGAAATCCCTTGCATTGAAAGACCCGCCTTAAACATCCAGTTCTGAATCGGTTCCAACCTTGCCTTGACACTTTGCTCTGTGAAAGTGCCAACGCTCCGTCGAAGTGTTGTCCTCCATTGCTGCAATCAACAACAAATTCTGTTTTTTGTCTTATCAACAGGTTGAGTTGATGATATTCGGGGAGCCGGCATTTGACACAAGTTTGAGATTCCTTGACGTTCGGCGTCCATCGGAGCTCAGCCTAAGTCACTTTTACGCATCCCATTTTTAGCCTACCCTTTGTTTCTGCTAAAAATTTTGGTTTCTAACTTATTTTCATAATACAGGCTGAACTTTTCACTTTTATATGCCATCACTTTAAAAATTTTACAATTATTTTCTCATGAATTTTTAAAATGAATAAAACTAAAAGGAATCTGACAGTAGTAGCGCCAGAGAAGTGTCTCAAACCCAACCAGCTTGAGTCAAAACAAAACCCAGCTGGTGGGAAGCGCGGCTCTTGGAGCATTCTGGGAACTGTAGTCCAGGAGTGAGGGAACTCTGAGGCGCTTCCGCTTAGGAATTCTGGGAAGTGGAGTCCACGAACCGTGGGCACTCGCAGGCACTTCCGCTCCAGGAAGGCGAGGTCGGATCTGAGATAGCTCCCAGGGAGGTGAGTCAGCTCCGGGTCTCCAAGACTTCTCCGAGCCCTCTTTGCCTGGGCGTGGGGCCAGCGATGAACCGGTCCTTGGCTTGGGGAAGAGAAGCCGCGGCCAGCGCTGGAGGGCGGGGTTGGGAGACTGCGGGAGTTTGTGTCCCCTCGGCGGAACCTCTTGCGTTGGGGGCGGGCTCGCGTCGTGCTTCGAGGTTGAGGGTCTCCCGCCCTCTCTGCTGCCCTAGCCATCCTCATGCACATACCAGCCAGTCCTGCCTGTTCCTCGCTGTAAAATATTGGGCAAGTTAGTTAATCTTTCCTTGTCTCAGTTTCCTCGTGCCTGTAAAGGGTTAGTGCGTTCCCAGTGATGTTCTTGTGAGAATTAAATGAGATTTTATAGAAATAAGCTTAAAACCAGTGCATAGGAAAATGTTGGATTTTATAACGCCGTTAATTCTGTTATACTCAAAAAGACGCCTGTTGTTTGGAAACTCCTCTGAACCTGGGATGGGGTCGGCGATCCAGCTACGGAGCCGCTGTCCCTTCTCTAATCCTTGCCTAATGTGGGGCCGTTCCTGGATTCTTGTACTTTTCTAGCCTCTTGACAGGAGATTAGTTCCAGCCGGAGCCTGGGGAATGTCCTCTGTGTTTTATCTCAGAGAAGCGATCGTCATTACAGATTTGCAGAGTGCCGGAGGTGTCCTGAGGTGCTAATAAGTGTTCAGTATTATGTGGTTATAACTAGTAATCTCGTGTGGTTAACTGAAGTGTAATACCATTTCTTAGAGAGTTTTAGGTTTTTAGTAGTCATTGCTTTCATGCATATGGAAAAAGAGACTTTCTTGAGGCTCCTCCCGCTTAGTAACATTTGCAAGTAATTACATCTATTGGAGGAAAAAAAAATCCGTAGCAGTTTAACTGTCATTACCAAGGGAACTAATTATGTTAGACAACCAATCACAGTTACAGACTTTTCTGAGGGTCATGGTAACTCACAGGACAGAGCAATTATCTTTGAGTTCTGGGTTTCTTAAAAGATTCATTTTCTAGAAAGCATACTCAAAAGGGCAGTTTTATGAAGCATAATAGCACTTGCTTGTCAGAAGCTGCAGGAAATAGAGAATACAGGCATTATTGTCCCCATTTACAGGTGACTGAATTAAGGCACAGAGAGATTAATAATTCGCTTAAGGTTTATACTGTTTATACTGATCAGTAGAAAATAAGTAGAAATGCCAAAATTTGAAGCCAGGCATTTTGGCTCTATTACATTACCCTGCCTGTCTTTGTCTCATTTCCTTGGAGACTAAGGTTCAGAAGGAGTACGCAAGCAGCTGCATTTGATTTAGGTCTGTTAATATGAAATGTTCTTGAACAAAAGCAGCTGGGTGAGGGGGCCCAGTGGTAGCTGGGATCCAGCTCCCGTTCTCCTCACTAAGCTGTGTGTAACTGTGCCTGCCTAGAGAAAGGGAGACCTTTCTCTAAAGTGCCACATAAAGTGCCATGTTGACTAATGGCATCCCTAACCTATCTCATGATGCCTTTCCCTCCCCCAGGTTCACTCCCCCAGAACTCTGCCTTTTCCCGGAAGGAAGAGGGGAAATGACCAAGTTCCAGGTAAGTTTATTTTGCCTTTCTGTTTCTTAAAGTAACATCTCATTGCACAAAGATTGGACACATTTTTCGCATTTGGAAGAGTGAAGGGAACGAAAGGTGCTTGAAAGATTGTTATATGCCAGGCTCTTGCCTTTTATTTCCAAATAATAGTATAAACATTAACAGATATATATATCTTAAATATTTTAAAATCTATTTCTGTGTAATATATTTATATATGTAAATATAAATTTCTAAATATATATATTTAGAGACAGAGTCTCACCTTGTTTCCCAGGCTGGAGTGCAGTGGCTTACTGCAGTCTGGGCCTCCTGGGCTCAATGGATCCTCCCACCTTAGCCTCTTGAGTAGCTGGGACCACAGGCACGCACCGCCACAACCGGCTAATTATTTTTAATAGAGAGGGGATGTTCCTGTGTTGCCCAGGCTGGTCTTGAACTGCTGGGCTCAAGTGATCCTCCTGCCTTGGCCTAACAGATACATTTTTTAAATGGAAAATAACTCTCACATTACAAATATGTTTACAAATAATTTCCCACCTTCCTTTTCATTTGCACTCACAAATATATATATAATCATACTTTATGTACAATTTTGAATTTTTTAAATTTAACTTTATATCACCTATATTTTATCATGTCATTTTCCATCGTTTACCTGATTTTACTTTTCCTCATTCTCCATGTTTATGTAATCTACGAATTTTGCCATTTTAAGGACATTGACAATAGCAGTTTTTCCCCATATAACTTCTCTTCCCAAATAAGAATTCTGAGAATTCTACCATTTTTTTAATCTTTAAAGTTTTAGACTCATTTTCTCGTACGCGACACCTCATTTTTATGGAAAGAATAAAGTATAGCTTGTTGTTGTAGCATCTGACTGATGCCAAACTCAGAGAAAGTAATTTTAGTTTCAAACAAGAGCTAGATTTCTTTCTTTAATTCTAAGTAAAACCTTGTATTATAGTTAAGTATCTGTTTTATTCATTAACATGTTATTATAAAGATGTACATACTTAGTTTAAAAGTTTTATAGCACTTGGAGATTCGCCAGGAAATTTGCTCCATGGAACAGCTTTGTAAGGATGTAGATGGCCTTACCTATATTTTAAACATAGACAGGTGTGAACCTTTAAACTTACTGAAGTCCACTCAATGCCCAGCTGAAGTTAAAGCTTTCAGTGCCTAAACCAGAAGTTTCAGATATTTCATTTGGGTGAAGGCCAGGCACAGTGGCTCACCTGTAATCCCAGCACTTTGGGGCTGAGGTGGGTGGATCACTTGAGGTCAGGAGTTCGAGACCAGCGTGGTCAACATGGTGAAACCCTGTCTCTACTTAAAATACAAAAATTAGCTGGGCGTGGTGGCGCATGCCTGTAATCCCAGCTACTCATGTAGATGAGGCAGGAAAACTGCTTGAACCTGGGAGGCGGAGGTTGCAGTGAGCCGAGATCACACCACTACACTCCAGCCTGGGCGATAGAGTGAGACTGTCTCAAAAAACAAAAAAACAGAAGAGACTATTCACGGACCTGAGGCTATGCTATACATGTATGTGTCCCTGGCATGTCCTGGTGGATGAAGAGCTCCAAAAATAACATGACTCTTCACCAGATTCCCTTTCTCAGTGCATGACTCTTTGCCAGGTGTGTCATCAAGTTGTTTAGTACATGGATGATCAGAACTCCAGCCAAAACAAATGTAGGGATGAGCAGTGTCTTCAGATAAAAAAATGTTAATTTCCATACAGAAAAATGCCATATACAGACTTTATGAGACAAGTAGGAAACAGGTGCAGGGGTAGGAATTTATATATTCTAGAAAATGACTTAATATCCTTAATGGTAATGTTACTGATACATGAAAAATCCCAATAGGATGAAGCAAAGGCAATATGTGAAGAAAAATAATATCAGATCATCTTTTAAAAAATTAAATAAATAGCTGTTTATATCACTCACCAAATTGCTCAAGATTAAAAAAATAATAATATAGTGTCCAGTTTTGGCCAGAGTACGGAGAGACGGGAGTACTTACAATCTCTTACAGGAAGAGTTAGTTGAGAAAATTAACATTATACCAGCAAAACAAAGGTATATATATTTTTTACAATGTAATTACCACTTCTTGGAACTTTGGAACTTATCTTTTTTGTTTTTGTTTTTGGAGACAGAATCTTGCTCTCTCATTCAGGCTGGAGTGCAGTGACATGAACTTGGCTCACTGCAACCTCCACCTGCCGGGTTCAAGCAATTCTCCTGCCTCAGCCCCCCGAGTAGCTGGGATTACAGGTTTGTGCCACTATGCCCAACTAATTTTTGTATTTTTAGTAGAGACAGGGTTTCACCATGTTGGTCGGGCTGGTCTCGAACTCCTGACCTCAAGTGATCCGCCCACCTCGACCTCTCAAAAGTGCTGGGATTACAGAAGTGAGCCATTGTGCCCAGCCGGAACTTATAATTAAGAAGATAACCATATGAGCTGGCTGAGATCTATGTAAAAATATGTTTTTTGTGGCATTGTCATTTTTGAATTTAAAATGATCGAATGTGCATTATTTAGAATGGTTAAATATATTGTAAATCATGTTTGTGAGCTATCATGCAGCCATGAATGGGATGAAAGAGATGATGGTGATGATAATAAGAGTAATGACCAACATTTATTGAGTACTTACTGTATGTCACACAGTATCCTAATTCCTTATAGTATTCACTCATTTAATCCCTTCAAGGACCCTATGATATAGGTCTTCTTATACAGATGTGGAAATTGAGGTATTGAGAAGTTAGGTGACTTGACCAACGTCACAAAACTAACAGTGGATACACCCTTGGAATGTGAACTAAGGCAGTCAAACTCAAGAGCCTGCACTGTTAACCTTGACCCTAAATGCTGCTGCAATTGACCAATATAGCATGTTCCTGAGAACCCAGAGAATGAACTGCATACTTGTCTCAGAGCTTTATGAACGCCTGTTGGATTGACAAAATAGTGGTACTATCCAATGAGAGAAGATAGGTACCATCAAACACTGTTGGGAAGAAATTAATTCAAAATTTCTTATAAAATTTGGCGCTATCAGTCAAATGGTAAAATGTGTGTATGCCATGATTTAACAATGACAGTTCTAGGGATTTAACTATATAAAGGGCACCATGTTACATGTACAAGGTATTTTCATTTTTCCCCTTAGCATTTTTGGTGTGATTGTGGAAAGGAAAGAATAGTAACTCTACAGAAAGAGTTTCTTAGGTGCCAGTGGCCATTGGGTACGAGATTGAGGTTACATGTGCTTGATGTTCTAGGAGGCAGTGACATTCAAGGATGTGGCTGTGGCCTTCACTGAGGAGGAGCTGGGGCTGCTGGACCCTGCCCAGAGGAAGCTGTACCGAGATGTGATGCTGGAGAACTTTAGGAACCTGGTTTCAGTGGGTAAGGACAGGCACCCTCTGTAATTCAGCAGGGTTTCTCAACCTCCATGCCATTGATGTTTTGGGCCACATAATTCTGTGTTGTATCAGGCTATCCTGTGTGTTCTGGGATGTTTAGTGGCATCCCTGGCCTCTGTCCCCTTGTTAAGGCTTTGGGACTGCTCAGAGACTAGAGTTTTTCTGTCTCTTTAGAGCATAGAGACAAGATGTTTCTGGCCTTTATTCCAAGACAAATGATTTTCTTTTAGAAATGAACTATAAAAGAACAGTTGAGCTTGGCTCCTCCTGATTTCTTTAAACTTGTCAGTCATGATCCATTGGTGGGTCAGGAAATTAGTAAGTTGCATCAGCATTTCTGTAATAAAATAGAGTAACAATATCAGAGCCCCTTAGCCAGAATGGTGCACATTGTGGCAATAACTGCTGCTGCTTGCAGTAAGGGATGTGATGAAAACAGATATAGATTAGAAACAGGTCCTTTAATATTTTATTTCAATAGTTTACATAGGGTAATGTATTTCCAATGATAGTAAATGTATTTCTTGTAATGTGTTGTGATAAAAAAAAAAATGTTTCCTAAACATTGCATGGAGGGGCAGGGAGGAGACTTACATCATGTGTTTGGAACCAGAATTTTTCAGTACTCTTTGCTTTTAACACTTTAACATTTTCACTTAAATACTATCTTTTTATAGGACATCAGTCCTTCAAACCGGATATGATATCCCAGTTGGAGAGGGAAGAAAAGCTTTGGATGAAAGAGTTTCAGACCCAAAGAGGTAAGCATTCAGGTGAGAACTGTGCAGCTGGAATCATAGTTAACAGCTGTTATTTTTCCTTTATTCAGGATAATTTCTTCTCCACCCAGCCGAGAGACTTTTTTAAAAAACGTCTGTCATGGCTGGGTGCAATGGCTCAAGCCTCTAATCCCAGTACTTTGGGAGGCTGTGGCAGGTGAATCACTTGAGGTCAGTAGTTCAAGACCAGCCTGGGTAACATAGCAAAACCCTATCTCTACAAAATATAAAAAAATTAGCTAGATGTGATGGGTGTGCCTGTACTCCCAGCTACTCAGGAGGCTGAGATGGTGGGTTGCTTGGATCTGGGAGGCGTCGGTTGCAGTGAGCCGAGATCTGCCACTGCACTGCAACCTTGGTGACAGAGCAAGACTCTGTCTCAGGAAAAAAAAAGAATAAAAACATCTGTCACATCATACCACTCCTCTGCTTCAGACCGTCCACTGGCTTCCCATTTCACTGAGTGAAATCTAGTGTTTTTAAGGAGCTTGTAAGACTGTATAATGTTTGCCTACTCACCTAGCTTTATTATTCTGTTTTTCCCTCTCCCTTTGTCTCTGCCATCCTCACTTGTTCCTCAAATATGACATCTGCATCACAGCCTTTTACTTTCTGTTCGCTGGCTGGAATGCTGTTTTTTCTTAAACCTCTGTCCTCTTTCTGGTTGGTTGATTGATTGATTGATTGAGATAGGGTCTCACTGTGTTGCCCAGGCTGGAGTGCAGTGACACAGTCTCCACTCACTGTAATCTCCACCTGCTGTGTTCAAGCGATCCTCCCACCTCAACCTTCTGAGTAGCTGGAACTACAGGTGTGCACCACCACACCCGGCTAATTTTTGTATTTTTTGTACAGACAGGGTTTCCCCATGTTGCCCAGGCTGCTCTTGAACTCCTGGACTCAAGCAATCTGCCCACTTCAGCCCCTCCAAAATGCTAGGATTATCGACGTGAGCCACTGCACCCAGCCCCTCTTCCTTATTTCATTCATACCTCTGCTCAGAAGTCATTTCATGAGAGGCTTTCTTAAAATACCATCTTCTGGCCGGGTGCAGTGGCTCATGCCTGTAATCCCAGCACTTTGGGAGGCCAAGGTGGGCAGATCACGAGGTCAGGAGATTGAGACCATCCTGGCTAACATGGTGAAACCCCATCTCTACTAAAACTACAAAAAAAAAATTAGCTGGGTGTGGTGGCTGGGGCCTGTAGTCCCAGCTACTCGGGAGGCTGAGGCAGGAGAGTGGCGTGAACCCGGGAGGCAGAGATTGCAGTGAGCCAAGATCACGCTGCTGCACTCCAGCCTGGGCAACAGAGCGAGACTCCGTCTCAAAAAAAAAAAAAATTCCATCTTCCCTTCACTCTCCATGTCCTTAATTTGCCTGAATTTGTGTGTAAGCACTGTACCACCAAGGCTTATTCACATATATTTATTTTTTAATTGTGGTAAAATATACATAACATAAAACTTTAACATTTTAACCATTTTTGAGTATATAGTGACATTAAGTACATTTACATTGTTGTGTAGCCATTACCACGATCCATCTCCAAAGGGTTTTCATTGTTCATAACGAAACTCAGTACCCATTAAACAATGACTCCACATTCGACCTCTCCCTCCAGCACCAGTTAACCATTGTTCTACTTTATGACTCTGAATTTGACCATTCCAAGTACTCCAGTTAGGTGGAATTATATATTTGCCCTCTTGTGGCTGGCTTATTTCACTTAGCCTAATATCTTTGAGGTTCATCTGTGTTGTAGCATGTGTCAGAATTTTCCTCTTTTTTATGGCTGAATAATATTTCATTATAGTACAGTTGACCCTTGAACACTGTTTTCCACAACAGCAGCACCATTTTACATTTCTACTAGCAGTACACAAGGTTTCTAGTTTCTCCACATCCTCACCAACACTTGTTATTTTCTGTTTTTTTTTTTTTTTTTAAATAATATCCGTCTGAATGGGTTTGAAGTGGTATCTCATTGTGGTTTTGATTTGCATTTCCCCAATGATTAGTGATGTTGAGCACCTTGTCATATGCTTATTGGCCATTTGTATTAATATATCCTCTTTGGAGACATATCTGTTCAAGTCCATTGTCCATTTTTGAATCAGGTTTTTTTGTTGCTGAGTTTTGGAAGTTCTCTGTATATTCTGGATGTTAGTTCATTATCAGATGTATGACTTGAAAATCTTTTCCTCCTTTCTGTTTGTTGCCCTTTTTACCCTGTGGATACAGTGTCTTTTGATATAAAAAGTTTAGGTTGGGCGCGGTGGCTCATGCCTGTAATCCTAGCACTTAGGGAGGCTGAGGTGAGTGGATCATGAGGTCAGGAGTTCAAGACCAGCCTGGCTAAGATGGGGAAACCCCATCTCTACTAAAAATAAAGAAAATTAGCCAGGCATGATGGCAGACACCTGTAATCCCAGCTACTTGGGAGGTTGAGGTAGGAGAATCGCTTGAACCCAGGAGATGGAGGTTGCAGTGAGCCAAGATCGTGCCACTGCACTCCAGCCTGGGCTACAGAGTGAGACTCCATCTCAAAAAAAAAAATAAGTTTTTAGTTTTCATGAAGTCTAGTTTGTCTGTTTTTTCTTTTATTGCCTGTGCTTTTGTTGTCACATCCAAGAAACTACAAAATTCAGCATCGTGAAACTTTTGCCATATGGTTTCTTCTAGAAGTTGTGTAGTTTTCGTTCTTTTTTTCTTTCTTTTTCTTTTTTTTTGAGACGGAGTCTTACTCTGTCGCCCAGGCTGGAGTGCAGTGGCGTGATCTCGGCTCACTGCAACCTCTGCCTCCTGGGTTCAGGCCATTCTCCTGCCTCAGCCTCCTGAGTAGCTTGGATTACAGGTGCCCGCCACCACGCCTGCCTAATTTTTTTTTACTTTTAGTAGAGATGGGGTTTCACCATCTTCACCAGGCTGGTCCCAAACTCCTGACCTCATGATCCACCCACCTCGGCCTCCCAAAGTGCTAGGATTACAGGCGTGAGCCACCGCACCCGGCCAGTTTTCACTCTTACATTTAGGTCTTTGATGCATTTTGAGTTGATCTTTGTATAATGTCAGGGTTGACTTTCATTCTTTTGCATGTGGATATCCAGTTTTCCCAGCCCCATTTGTTGAAAAGACTGTCCTTTCCTCATTGAATGGTTTTGGCAACATTATCAAAAATGATTTGGCCCTACATGCAAGAGTTTATTTCTGAGTTCTCTAGTCTGTTCCTTTGGTCTATATGTCTTTATAACAGTTTTGGTTAATGTAGCTTTATAATAAGTTTTGAAATCAGAAAGGAAAAAAGATTCCTCCGTATTTTTTCTTCTTTTCAAGATTGTTTTGACTATTTGTGGTCTCCTGCAATTACATGTGAGTTTTAGGATGAGTTTTTCTATTTCTGCAAAGAAGAAATTGGGATTTTAGTAGGGATTGCATTAAATCTATAGATTGCTTTGGGTGATATTGGTAACAATATTAAATTGGTAACTTTTTTTTCTGTAATCTTTAGGGTTTCTACATACATCTTTTGTGAACAAAGATAATTTTACATCTTTTCCAATTTAGATGCCTTTTCTTTATTTTTCTTGCATAATATCTCTGGCTAGAACTTGCAGTACTACTGTGTTGAATAGGAATGGTAAAAGTGGGCAACCTTGCCTTGTTCTGGTACTAGAAGAAATGCTTTCCATTTTTCACCATTGAATATGATGTTTACTGTGGGTTTTTAATGTATGGCCTTTATTATGTTGAGTTAGATTTTTTCTATTCCTGGTTTAAATATTTTATCATGAAAAGATTTTAATTTTGTAAAATGCTTTTTCTACATCAATTGAGATGATCATATGTTTTCTTCTTCATTCTGTTGGTGTGGTATATTACATTGATTGGTTTTCATATGTTACACCATCCTTGCATTCCAGAACTAAATCTCATTTGGTCATGGTATAATTATTTTAATATGCTGCTGAACTCTCTTTACTAGGATTTTGTTGAGGATATTTATATCAGTGTTCATAAGGGACATTGGTCTATAGTTTCCTTTTCTTATAGTATCTTTGTATTTGGTATTGGGGGAATCCTGGTCTCATAGAATGAACTAGGAAGTATTCCCCCCTTCAGTTTTTTGGAAGAGCAAAATGGATTGGTGCTAATAATTCTTCAGATGTCTAATAGAAATCACTAGTGAAAGTCCAGGACTTTTCTAGGAGGTTTTTGATCACTGATTCAATATCCTTTGCAGTTATAGATCTATTCATATATTCTGTTTCTTCCTGATTCAGTGTTAGGTTGTGGGTTTCTGAGAATTTGTTCATTTCATCTAGGTTATCTAATTTGTTGGCATACAATTGTTCATGATACTGTCTTATCCTTTTGTTTCTATAAAGTCAGTAGTAATGTACCAACTTTCATTTCTGATTTTAGTAATTTGAGTCTTTATTTTTTCTTAGTCAATCTAGCTAAATGTCAATTTTATTGATATTTTCAAGGAACTAACTCTTGTTTTATTTTCTCTATCCTTTATTCTCAATTTTATTTATTTTTGCTCTTATCTTCATAAGACTAGATTCCTGGCCAGGCGCGGTGGCTCATGCCTGTAATCCCAGCACTTTGGGAGGCCAAGGGAGGCAGATCACCTGAGGTTGGGAGTTTGAAACCAGCCTGACCAACATGGAGAAACACTGCCTCGACTAAAAATACAAAATTAGCTGGGCATGGTGGCACATGCCTGTAATCTCAGCTACTCGGGAGGCTGAGGCAGGAGAATTGTTTGAACCCGGGAGGCAGAGGTTGCGGTGAGCTGAGATCACACCATTGCACTCCAGCCTGGGCAACAAAAGTGGAACTCTGTCTCAAAAAAAAAAATAAAAAAAATTAGATTCCTTTCTTCTGTCAGCATTGGGTTTAATTTGGTTTTGTTTTTTGGTTTTCACATTTTTACTGGGAGCCACTGGGGAGGGTCCTCCTCCCCGCCAGTGGAGATGTTCACAGTTTATTCAGCCACTCCAGGCTTGGGCCCTAGGAGTCCTGGGGTTGGCTGGACACGTAAGGCACACTGCCATCATCTCAGACAGGCATTGGGTAATTGTAGGGTGTGGCCTGGTTGATCATGATGGCGTATTTGGTGTAGGGGCTGAGTGGGGGCAGAATTATAGCATGGCCTGCAATGGTGAAGGACACAACCAGCACTGACTCTTTGGCCCAGGCATTCTTGAAGAAGGCAGCAAGTCTTGCAGCCATCTTGGTCTCGGCAATGGCGATGGCTTGTTAGTTTTTTCAGTACCTTAAGGTGTAAGGTTATGATGTTGATTTGAGACCTTTCTTCCTTTTCTTTATAAGCATTTATAGCTATAAATTTCCCCCTTAGCACTGTTTTTGCAGTGGATTTGTTTTCATTTATCCCAAGATATTTTCTAATTTCCCGTGTAATTTCTTCTTTGATCTGTTGGTTGGTTGTGTATTAATTTTCACATATTTATGGAATTTTCAGGTTTTATTCTGCTGTTCATTGCTAGTTTCATTTCATTTTGATCAGCAGAGATACTTTGTGTGATTTTAATCTTTTTATATTTATTAAGGCTTTTTTGTAGTTTAACATATGGAGTATCCTAGAGAATGTTCTGCATGTACTTCAGAAAAATGTGTATTCTGCTGTTATTGGGTGGAGTGTTCTGTAGAATCATAGTCTACATGTATATATTTCCATATACTTCAGAAATTTATAAAACATAGAACTTTCATTAATTCTAAAATTGCTTATGTCCTTTGTTAAGATATCATATAATCCACCAAACTGAGGGAGATATGTGATAAAAATGACTTAGTAGGATACCATTTGTAATGCCACCATTCAGTTCAGTTTTAACATTAATTTTACATCTTTTTCTGTTAATGAAAATTGATTTGATAGTTTAAATGGATAATTTCTGCTTCTCCACCCTTCCCCCAACATACACATAATTCGGATGACCTATTTGTTTTCCTTTCTATGACTTTAAACTTTTTATTTTGAAAACTTAAAAAACATAGAAAAGTAATAATGCCACAAACTGTATATCCATACTGTCTTAGCAGTTATCAACTTTCCACTGTTCCTGTTTTATCTATTCTCTTCTATTTTTTTCTGGAGAATGTCATATTTTTTTCTGGAGAATGTCTTACACCCATAGATTTATCAGTGTCTATCTACAACAGTAACTCCTTATTGTCACTTAATATCCATTGTGTAATCAGTATGGGCTCATATGTATTTATTGCATACTTTGTGTTATAATCCAGTATTGCATTGTTTATTTTGTTACCAAGTTGTTTCTACTTTGACCACTTGGAGCCTTTTCAGGTTGCCTCCTGTGGTTGAAATCACCAGTGATTTCTAGAAATGCAAATTAAAACAATAGTGAGATATCATCTTATACCCGTCAGAATGGCTATTACTAAAATCTGTCATGGATCTCAGGAGATCTCAGATAATGAACTCAAGATGGATTAAATAGTACCATTTACTCAATAGGATGTCCTTTCCCCAGTGTATGTTTTTGTCAACTTTGTCAAAGATCAGTTGGCTGTAGGTATGTGACTTATTTCTGGGTTCTCTTTTCTATTCCATTGATCTATGTATCTATTTTTATATCAGCACCATGCTGTTTTGGTTACTATAGCTGTGTAGTGTAATTTGAAGTCAAATAATGTAATGCCTCCAGCTTTGTTATTTACTTAGGATTGCTTTGTCTATTTAGGCTCTTTTATGTTTCCATATGAATTTTAGAATTGTTTTTTCTCATTCTGTGAAAAATGACATTAGTATTTAGATAGCCATTGCACTGAATTTGTAGATTGCTTTGGGCAATATGGTCATTTTAACAATATCGATTCTGCTGATCCATGAGCAGGGGATATTTTTCCATTTTTTAAATGTCATCTGCAACTTCTTTCATTATTGTTTCATAATTTTCCTTGGTTAGCTCTTTCCCCTCCTTGGTTAAATACATTCCTAGGTATTTTAATTTTTTTTGTAGATATTATAAATTGGATTATGTTCTTGATTTGGTTTTTTACCTGATCATTATTGTTGTATAGAAATGCTACTGACTTTTGTATATTGATTTTTTTAATCGTGAAACTTTACTGAAGTCATTTATCAAATCTAGGATTCTTTTGGAGGAGTCTTTAGGGATTTGTAGGTATAAGATCAGATTGTCAGAAAACAGATACTAAATGACTTACTCTTTTTTCCAATTTAGATTAGTTTTCTGTCTTTCTCTTGCCTGATTACTTTTCCTAGGACTTCCAGTGCTATGTGGAATAGGAGTGGTGAAAGTGGGCAATTCTTGTTTTATTCCAGTTCTTAGACGGAATGCTTTTAGCTTTTCCCCCGTTCAGCATGTTACCTATGGGTTGTCATATATGACTTTTATTATTTTGAAGTATGTTTCTTCTGTGCCTAATTTGTCAAAGGCTTTTATCATGAGAGGATGCTGAATTTTGTCAAATGGTTTTCCATATCTGTTGAGATGATCATGTGATTTTTGTTTTTAATTCTGTTTATAGGCTGAATCACATTTATTGGTTTGTGTATGTTGAACCATTCTTGCATCCTGGGAATAAAACCCACTTGATCATGGTGGCTTATCTTTTTGATGTGCTATTAGATTTGGTTTGGGGTATTTTGGGGGGGGTTGTGTTTATTTTTGGAGGATTTTTGCATTTACATTCATCAGGGATATTGCTCTGTAGTTTTCTTTTTTTGTTTTGTCTTTATCTGACTTTGGTGTCAGAGCGATACTGGCTTTGTAGAATGAGTTAGGGAGGATTCTCTCCTCTTAGATTTTTTGGAAGAGTTTTAATAGAATTGATACTAGTTCTTTGTTCCTTTTGTGGAATTCCACTGTACATTTGTCTAGTCCTGGGCTTTTTTGTTCTTGGGAGGTTTTGCATTGCTGATTCAATCTCACTGCTCATTACTGGTCTGTTCAGGATTTCTGTTTCTTTCTGGTTCAATCTTGGAAGGTTGTGTGTTTCCAGGAATTAGTTCATTTTCTCTAGAATTTCTAGTTTTCAAGTGTATTGTTCGTAATAGTCTCTGATCATGTTTTGTATTTCTATAGTATTAGTTGTAATGTCTCCTTATTCATTTCTGATTATGTTTATTTGGATCTTCTCTTTTTTTGGCTAGTCTTACTGGCAGTTTATCAGTTTTATTTTTTCAAAGATAAAAACAAGCGTTTCATGTCATTGATCCTTTGTATGGTTCCTTGGTTCTCTATTTCATTCTGTGTGGTCTTTGTTACATCTTTCTTCTGCTAGCTTTAGGTTTGGATTGTTCTTGTTTTTCTAGTTCCTGGAGGTGAGACATAAGGTTGTTAATTTGTTAATTTTTTATCTTTTTTTTTTTAATGTAGACATTTAACGCTATAAACCTCCCTCTTAGCACTGCTTTTGCTTTGGTATATTGTATTTTCATTTTCATTCATTTCAAGAAATTTTAAAATTTGTCTTAATTTTGTCATTAACCCAAAGATTGTTTAGGATCATGTTTAATTTTCATGTATTTGTATAGTTTCTAGACTTCTTCTTGGAATTGATTTCTAGTTTTATTCTGAGGTATGAGAAGATACTTGGTATGATTTTGGTTTTTAAAAATGTGGTGAGACTTGTTTTGTGACCTAATATATGTTCTATCTTGAAGAATGTTCCATGCACTAATCAGAAAAGTGTATATTCTGCTGTTGGGTAGAATGTTCTGTAAATGTCTGTTAGCTCCATTTGACCTAAAATTTAAGTCCAGTGTTTCTTTATTTTCTGTCTCAGTCATCTATCTAGTGGTGTCTGTGGGGTGTTGAGGTCCCCCACGGTTATTGTATTGCTGTGTATTTTTTTAGGTCTAATAATACTTGTTTTATGAGTTTGGGTGCCCTGATGTTGGGTGTGTATATATTTAGGATTGTTTTATTTGTTTATTGATCCCTTTATCATTATGTAATAACTTTGTCTTTTTTTTTTACTGCTGTTGATTTAAAGTCTTTTTTTATCTGATCTAAAAATAGCTACTCCTGCTCGTTTCTGGTTTCCATTTGCATGGAATATCTTTTTCTACCTCTTTACCTTCAGTCTGTATCTTTATCAGTAAGATGAGTTATGTTGCCATTTGATTTCTTTATCTTCTTTCTTTGTGTAATTATTTTATAAGGCCTGCGAGTTTTATACTTTTGTGTCTTTTATGATGGCAAGTATCAACTTTTTGTTTTCATGGTTAGAACTCACTTGAGCATTCCCTGTAGAGCGGGTCTAGTGGTGACAAACTCCCTCAGTGTTTATTTGGGGAAGGCTTATTTTTCCTTCATTTATAGAGCTTATTCTAGTAGGATACAAAATTTTTTTGTTCTTTGAAGTAACTTGAAAATAGAATCCCAGTCTCTTCTGGCTTGTAAGGTTTCTACAAGTTGAATTGTCTGATGGAGCTTCCTTTACAGGTGACTAGACACTTTTCTCTTGCCAATTTTAGGATTTTATCCTTCATATAAACCTTAGTCTGATGACTGTATGCTGTGGTGAGTTCCATCTTGCAATGTATTTTCCTGGAGTTCATTAGATCTCTTTAATCTGGATGTCTAAAGCTCTTGCTAGATTAGGAAATTTTCCTCAATTATTTCCTTAACTAGGTTTCCAAACTTTTTACTTTTTCTTCTCCCTCAGGAATACCTTTGATTCATAGGTTTGGTTGCTTTATGTAGTTTCATATTTTTTAAAGCTTTGTTTTTTCTTTATTCTTTTTTCTTTACTTTCGACTGACTGGATTAATTCAAAAGACCTGTCTTCAAGTACTGAGATTCTTTCTTCTGCTTGTCTAGTCTATTGTAAATGCTTTCAACTGTATTTTGTAATTTCTTCAATGATTTTTTCATTTCCAGAAGTTTTATTTGTTTGGCTTTTAAAAAAGATATTGATCTCTTTCTCTTTGGTAAATTTCTCATTGATATCCTGAATTGATTTTTTGTATTGCTTTTCAAATTTCTTTTGTATCTCATTGAGCTTCCTTAAAATTAGTATTTCAGATTATTTATCTGGCTCAATTTTTCCTTTATGATCTGTATTTCTTTTATGTTGTTTTTTTCCTGTCTTACTACACTGACTAGAACTTTCAGTAATGTTGAATAAAGGTAGCAAGAGTGGATATACTTGCGTTGTTTCTGATTTTCTGAGGGAAGCATTTAGGTCTAATTTTAGAATGTTAAATCAGCCTTGCATTCTTGAGATAATCACTACTTTGTCATGATTTATCCTTTTTATACATTGTTAGATCTGATTTGATAACATTTTGTTAAGAATTTTATAAATATGTTTATTAGGAATATTAGTCTGTAGTTGTCTTTTCTTGGAATGTGTTTGTCTTATTTTGGTGTTAGAATAATGCTGGCTTCCTAAAATGTGTTGAGAAGTATTTACAGCTTTTCATTTTTCTGGAAGAGTTTGTCTAGCATTGGTATTGTGTCTTCCTTAAATGTTTTGTAAAATTCATGGATGAAGCTCTATAAGCCTCAAGTTTTGTTTGTGGAAACGTTTGTAAGTATGAATTCTATTTCTTTCGTAGGTAAGGGCTATTCAGATTATCTGTATGTTCTCAAGTAAACTTATTTTGTGTGTTTAAAGAAATTTGTCCATTTCATCTGCATTGTTACATTTATTGCCATAAAGTTCATAAGTCCCTTATCTTTTTAATAATACATACAGGACCTATAATTATGTCACCTTTCATTACTGATATTTGTAATTTGTATCTTCTGTTTTTATCATGCATGCTAGAGTTTATTAATTTTATTGTTCTTCTCAAAGAACTAGCTATTTATTTCTCTTATTTTCTGTTTATGCTTACTTTGCATTTAATTTGTTCTTGTGTTTTTAGTTTCTTTGACACATTTCTGCTTTATAAATTTTGCCTTAAGTAGAAATTTTGATATGTTGGTTTTTTTATTTTCACTTAATTTCTAAAGTTTTGAATTATTTTTGATCCACAGTTTATTTAGAAGTATGTTATTTATTCTCTGAATATTTGAAGATTTTGCAGAGACATTTCTATTCATAATTTCTGATTTAAATCAGTTGTGGTTAGAATACCCTTTGTATGACTTGACTCCTTTTGCTTCTGTTAGAACTTGTTTTATGGCCTAGAATATGGTCTATCTTGGAGTATGTTCCATGTGCACCTGAAAATAACATTTTCTGCTCTTATTGGATAGAGTGTCCTATAAAGGCCAGGTAGTCAACTTGGTTGATAATATTGCTTCAAGCCTGTATCTTCACTTATTACCTACTTGTTTTCTGTTGTGTTTGCTTTATTTTTAACATAATTGATTGTTTTTGTTTTGTTTTGTTTTCTGGCTGCTGCTGCTGCTGCTGCAGCTAAGACCTTTTTTGTTTCTTCAGCTTTTGTGCATTCTGGAAAACCTGAATTCACAGAGCCTTCTTAGTCAAAAGCCACGGTCAGTGGGCTGTTTAATAATTCAGAGGGGAAAGGTGTCTTCAATCCCCAGTTCCCTGCATGTCTTCCCAGAGTTGTCATAATAGGTCTTATGGAGGTTTTGAGCATCTTTTCCTCTGGTTGATGTTCATCAGCAGATAGCATTTGTGGGCTTTGTCCTTTCAATGTGTTGGCATGTGTTTTTTGTAACTGCAGATCTTGGCCAGGCACAGTGGCTCATGCCTGTAATCCCAGCACTTTGGGAGGCTGAGGTGGGAGGATCGCTTGAATCCAGGAGGCAGGGGTTGCAGTCAGCCGAAATCGTGCTACTGTACTCCAGCCTGAGTGGCAGAGCAAAACTCCATTTCAAAAGAAAAAAAAAAACAACCGTGGACCTTGATGTTCAAGTCGATAATTCTAGTCTCTGGGGAGCTGGTGTCCTCAGGGCTTGCCATGTCCTTTTTTAAAAACTATTCTGGCTTAATTTTTGGCTTCTACTGGTTGGCCGCCTCCAAAGACAAGTGTCTTCACAACGTCATCAACCTTCTCAATTCTGGGAAAGTTCTGGTAGTCTTTGAGCAGCATACAAGGGCACAGGTCATCATCTTGGCTGGGCTGGACTGGTTTCTGGATGGCATATCCACAGGCGGCCTGGAGGAAGAGACTTGGAGGCTACCAGCACCACTGTTTGGAAGGAAGTCTGGTGCTTCCTCCTCTTGGCTTCTCAAGAACTGGAGCTTGGGTCCCAATGGAACTTAGCGCCCTTCACACAGTCCTTGGCATGGTGACTTCTGACCCCCAAGGGGCCAGGGCAGCTGTCTCTTTCACAGCATGGACTGGGTTATATGAGTGCCACCACGCATCTTCCTACTTGCTTTACTAGCTGTTGGAAAGGGGTATTGAAATCTCCAGCTATAAATATGGATTTGTCTATCAGTTATTTTGAGCACATTTCTAAATGTGCAGGTTGTATAATGAGAGCCTAGAATTGAGGCATGTATTTTGCCTGATTTATGTAGTTGCTACTTATGATTCAGTTCCTGTAGCCAAAGAAGAGGTGACTTTTAATTTACCATTCTTATAGGCAAGGAAGTCAATTTTTTCCTTTCCAAGTACTTACTGAGATATCATTTTGTTGCTCTGCAGCTGACTGGTTTCTACCTCCTGTCCTATTCTTAGATCTGTAGTTCTGTGTTTCCACAGGCAATAAAATCCAAGAAAATCCATGATGGTAAAGATAAGCTGAAAATTTCCATCACGAACTAAAGCCCGGTACCGAAGGAACTATGTGTAAAATTTGGAAACATCTGGACAAAGCATTCATTTTGGAGTTGTGTATACTGGAGAATACACACAGACAGCAAGACACACACTCAGAAAAGACCCAAGATAAATCTTAAGCACTCACCCTGGGCTGATCTCAAATTATCTCTCTTAAATATGGCTTTTTAAAAAATTTAGTGTTCTCTTGGTTGCAGCTGCTTTTCGGAGCTCCTATAAATTTATTTCAGCCAGTCTAGTTGTTTTTTTAACGTTTCCATGGGGGAAAATGAGAGCTTAGATCTTCTTAATTTCTCTACTTTGCTAATGTCAGTCTCTTGGTCCTTTATTCCTTATTCTCTCTATCCTTTCAGGAGACAGGAATCTAAATGAGATGGCGACTCTTCACAAAGCAGGATTAAGGTGCTTTTCACTGGGAGAGCTTTCATGCTGGCAAATCAAGAGACATGTTGTGAGCAAATTAGCCAGAAGTCAAGACTCCATGATAAATATTGAAGGAAAGAGCTCTGAGTTCCCCAAGCACCATGATTCCCCCTGTCAGGTGGGAGCAGGAGAATCTGTTCAAGCTTCTGTGGATGACAGCCGTCTAGTGAATCACGTAGGGGATAACTCCAGGATCATTGAAAATCAAGAATTTCCAACTGAGAAAGTTCCGAATTCTTGGAGTAAAATATATCTGAATGAGACACAGAATTATCAGAGAAGTTGTAAGCAGACTCAGATGAAAAACCAATTATGTATATTCGCTCCATATGTTGACATTTTCAGTTGCATTTCACACCACCGTGATGATAAGATACTGCACAAAAGAGAGAAAGCTCATAGCAATAGTGACTGTGGTAAAGATACCCTAAAGGTATCACCTCTTACCCGGTGTAGTGTTCACACAGGACAGAAAACCTACCAGGGTAATGAATGTGAAGAAGCCTTCGATGATAGCTCCAGTCTCGAATTTCATAAGCAGGTACACTTGAGAAAGAAGTCTCCAGCGTATAGTACGCACGAGAAGGACACCAGTCATAGCCCAGGTATTCCTGTTCAACAAAGTGTTCGTACTGGAAAAAAACGCTACTGGTGTCATGAATGTGGTAAAGGTTTCAGTCAGAGCTCAAATCTGCAAACTCATCAGAGAGTCCACACAGGGGAGAAACCCTATACATGCCACGAGTGTGGTAAGAGCTTTAATCAGAGCTCACATCTTTATGCTCATTTGCCTATTCACACAGGAGAGAAGCCCTATAGATGTGACAGTTGCGGGAAGGGCTTCAGTCGTAGCACAGATCTTAACATTCATTGCAGAGTTCACACTGGAGAGAAACCTTATAAATGTGAGGTGTGTGGGAAGGGCTTCACTCAGAGATCACATCTTCAGGCCCATGAAAGAATTCACACCGGAGAGAAACCCTATAAATGTGGGGATTGTGGTAAACGCTTTAGTTGTAGCTCAAATCTTCATACCCATCAGAGAGTCCACACTGAAGAGAAACCATACAAATGTGATGAGTGTGGTAAGTGCTTTAGTTTGAGCTTTAATCTTCATAGTCATCAACGAGTCCACACAGGAGAAAAACCATATAAATGTGAAGAGTGTGGCAAGGGTTTTAGTTCAGCCTCAAGTTTCCAGAGCCATCAGAGGGTCCATACAGGAGAGAAACCATTTCGATGCAACGTGTGTGGTAAAGGTTTCAGTCAGAGTTCGTATTTTCAAGCACATCAGAGAGTCCACACTGGAGAAAAACCATACAAATGTGAAGTGTGTGGGAAGCGCTTCAATTGGAGCTTGAATCTTCACAATCATCAGAGAGTCCACACGGGAGAGAAACCCTACAAATGTGAAGAGTGTGGTAAGGGTTTCAGTCAGGCCTCAAATCTCCAAGCCCATCAGAGCGTCCACACTGGGGAAAAACCATTCAAGTGTGATGCATGTCAGAAGCGATTCAGTCAGGCCTCACACCTTCAAGCCCATCAGAGAGTCCACACCGGAGAGAAACCATATAAATGTGACACTTGTGGTAAGGCCTTCAGCCAGAGGTCAAATCTTCAAGTCCATCAGATAATTCACACTGGAGAGAAACCATTTAAATGTGAGGAATGTGGGAAAGAATTCAGTTGGAGTGCTGGTCTCAGTGCTCATCAGAGGGTCCATACGGGAGAGAAACCCTATACATGTCAGCAGTGTGGGAAGGGCTTCAGTCAGGCCTCACATTTTCACACGCACCAGAGAGTCCACACTGGAGAGAGGCCTTACATATGTGATGTCTGTTGTAAGGGCTTCAGTCAGAGGTCACATCTCGTCTACCATCAGAGAGTCCACACTGGAGGGAATCTGTAGAAATGAGAGAGGTGTGGTTCAGCCTTCAGTTAGAGCTCACATCTTTGTCTCCGTTGGGAAGTCCATGCTGATGATTGTGAAAAGTTCTTGTAAAACTAGAAGCTTCAAAGAATCTTGATGGGAAAGAAGTCTCTCAAATGCTGTGTTTTAGACTTGGTCAGGACATGAATTCTTTACAAACGTCATATTTCACAGATGAGAGAAAACTTTGTTCTGTAAATATGATCAGTGTTTATATCAGAGTTACAAGTGTCCCAGTTCTTAAGATGTAACACAGCAGAAAAGTCTTGTCAGAGTCTGTGCAGGAGAGAGGCCTTCCTTTAACAAAAGTATGATTGACAGAAAAAATTGATGTCAACTAAAATGTAACCTCTATGTAAGGAGGTGTTTTTCACCACTGTATCTCTACCATGTAGAATTGTGCTTAGCTCATAATAGGGCCCAGCAATTACTGAAGAAAGTGAAGAAAATACCTATAATTAGGACAAATACTTGAAAATTCTAGTCTGTTTTGTACCGTAAATTTATATTAATTTATATTCAAAAGGAATCCTGCAAGTAGCCTTAATAACGTTAGTTTCAGTAAGTACTGAGAAGTGTATAATACTGCCATCCATACTAATACAGATTTGGAAAAAAGACATGACTGGCTCCCATCCTTCAGCCTTAGTTCTTTGTACAGTGTATCAGTCGTGTACAGTATGATTTTTAGCGTCATTAGTTTATAGACTGAACAATACTGTTTTATCTAATGTGACTCTGCAATTTACATGATTAGAATTTTGGACACTAAGCTTTACTGTAACTCTGAAAGTGTTAAAAGTAGTTACTGATGACAAAAAGTTTCTTAGTAAACTTGAATTGTTAATAATTGGTTTCATTATTTTCATTCAGGTTCAGGTCTACTTGCTTTTCTATGTGTAGTCTTTCCTGCATCTAGACCACTTTAGAAGGAGCTTTGGCAGATTTCAAACACATTAATTTGTCACATTTATTCCCTTAAAAGGAAGTGGCAGGGCAAGAAACCTGTTGGGTCTTTATTGGAATTTTATCTTATTGTTTATTTATTCTGTTTAACAGAGCCTTGCAATGTTGTCCAGGTTGTTCTCAAACTCCTGGCCTCAAGCATTCCTCCCACCTTGGCTTCCCAAAGTGTTGCGATTACAGATGTGAACCTCTGTGCCCAACCTTGAAATTGTATTCAATGTAATGATTTAGATGGATTACCGTTTACACAGCATTCTATGCTTAACACCTCTTGGTATTAGTGGACAATAAATACTCTTTGACCTGGCTGTCCTAGCACTAGAAATTTCACTTAGGAGATTGTGACAAAAGTGAGAAAGATTGTACACAAGGATCTTTATCCTGAATTCAAAAAGGAAAATGTCAGTAAAATATTTGAGTAAGTCTTGATAAATCCTTATAATATACAGCCATTAAGATTATCAGAGGTCTATAATGACTAGAGAAAACATTATTCATGAGAAAACTAGGTTAGATCCTTCCTTGGATGGATCCAATTAATAGAAGTCCGTCCACCTAATGATGTGATTATATGCATAGAAATAATAGAAGGGTAATAATATGCTAACAATTGTTTACTGTGACATGGAAGGTTGGGATGATATTTTAACTGTTCAAAAAATTACAGATAATCCCTTACAGCGAAATCTTGTTTGCTTTATCTCATTATATGGCATGTAATCCTGTGTTATGGATGTATAACCGGCTTGAGTCCAGCTGCTTGCTACTCAGAGTCTGAAAACATGAAAAGCAAAATGTAGTGAAAGGAAAGCAGTTTTACTAATCAAATGTTAGCAATTGGGAAATGGCCAGGCTCATGCCTTAAAAGACCATTCCAACTTTTTGGGCTGAGTGAGGGAGTTTAAGAGGGAAAACTTGGTGTGGGAAATAAGTGGGAGCGGTGCAGTCAGGTGCAGGTCTTGCATGTCTTCTGATGGTTTTCTTGAGTAATCTGCCCATCTGGAGGTCCAATTTGCATCATCTTGATATTGGCCCAGGGGTGGTGGATGAATTGTTCATAACTGCCCCTAAGTGGGAGGATTGTGCGGCTGATTTGTTTAGTCTCTATGTCTGTTTTGCTTTAAAATTAGTCCCTGGAATTTCTAAGCAAGCACAATTATATAAGGGAGCACTGTGCATGAAGTACCTGGTGGGAAAGGGAGAGATGAAGAGTTTTAACATATAAGGCCACATTCTGAGATTGGGGAGGAAAGGGAGAAAAGTTTTTAAATGCATTTCAAAGCTGGAATACTCTGTTAGAATTCCCCACTGTCAAACTTCATCCTATTTTTATGGAAAGTGGGCAACACAGTTAATCTGGCTGCTTCCTGCTGAAAGGGGGCATACTTGGGAAGTACCAGAATGGAATGTATTCACTTGGAGTTGGAAATATATCCGCATTCCCAGATCTATAGCAGGAACTTGCTGGAGCCGTACAGTGGGAGGACCAAGGACCTAGGAACTTTTGAGAAAGTCTGTCCTCAGTGTATAACAGTAGTAAAATCCACAGCAGCTGATGAGGACAATGAGAAGAATACCAACCATACTGTATATGAAAGTCTTTTATGAGGAAGTCAGCTGGACCACACTGTTCAAGGGTCCTGGGAGAGGATCCTATATCTGTATCAGAAATATGGGTGTCCAATGCATGCATAGCTTGGGTCATATTGTGAGAATAATGTGGTATATATACACAATACTTAGTCTTTTTTTTTTTTTTTTTTCCTGAGACAGTCTTGCTGTGTCACCCAGGCTGGAGTGCCATGGCACAATCTTGGCCCACTGCAACCTCTGCCTCTCAAAATCAATTCTCATGCCTCAGCCTCACCAGTAGGTGGGATTACAGGTGTACACTACCATGCCCAGCTAAGTTTTGTATTTTTAGTAGAGAGGGTTTCACTATATTGGCCAGGCCAGTCTCAAACTCCTGACCTCAAGTGATCCACCCTTTTCGGCCTCCCAAAGTGCTGGGATTACAGGCACTGTGGTCCGTTGCTCCCGGACAGAACATTCAGTCTTAATCAGTGCAGAAGGACTGCCTTGTGCTGAGTCAGGGTATCTAAGGCTGTATAGTTCTGCAGGGCCACTTGTCTAATCTTGTGAGGGTCTTTCAGTGAGAAAGGGAATGGCATGTTGGATATTATTAAAAGTAGCGGCCGTATGTTTAACCAGGTCTTTTATTTGTAATTTTACATCTATGGCCACTGCCTGGGGGGGAAGAAAAAGACTAGTGGGTACAACCACCTTGATGCCTATTTTTGATGGGGTTGTCTAGCCTTTACACTTTCCCAGTTGGCATGGAGAGAGTCTAAATGGGAAAGGATACATCCTGGTAGGGAAGGGCGCCCGCAGGTGCGTCTACCAGTCCAGTTGTAAGTGTTGGGAAAAGGGCTTGTGGGGTGCCTACATAAACTGGCCATAAAAATATGGGACAATAATTTGTGGAAAGCCACAAGAGGCCGTTGAGGAAGAAAGCCTCCTAATTGCCATCATGTTCCCATACTCAGAGTGAGACCTGCTCTCTTATCTGTAAACACTGTGTTCAAGAAAAAAGACACTCCTTTAAAGCATTGAAGTGTAGACAGATATGCAGGCTCCTTTTTAAGCCCACTCCCACCAGCTGCTCTCCGATAAATTAAAGATACACTGTTTGAGCACAAAGGAGATTCACTTAAACCACCACTGCTGTAGATCATGCGTATAACGCACTGCCTCCCTTTCACTGTTTTGCCCTGAACATCTTAGATCTAAGTGATTATACTCAATAAATAGTGTAGAGACTGAAACTCTGGACCTTTGCAGCTTCTGATTTGCTCTGGCCCCCCGGCTCCCACCTTTATGAACTCTTAACCTGTCTCTTCTCATTCCTTTGTCGCCACTTCGCCACTGGACTTCAGGTACCCTACCGATGGTGTTAAGGCTGGTCCCCAACAGTAAGGCCAACCATGAGTGCTGCAGACCCATAGCAAACCCCAGGGGGAAGGATAAGGCTCTGTTATGGAGGTGGATGCTATTTTGATTGTGCATCGTGGTCACATGTTATTAGTCAGTCCAAGGGTTTGGCCACATTGTTGAAGAGGTAATCATCCCATATCGTGGGAGATAGTGCAGGGTGTACTGTTACTGTGTTTTTCAGTGCATAGAAGTCTTGACCCATTACCTGGATTTACGCTGCCCTCAACCATCCTATGCCATCATGTATGGCATATCCTGTAGTGGGGGTGGCATTAACCTGTTTATGAACCAGAAGGAAAATATGTTTATGTGTTTTCTCAGAGGTGGGGAACTCATGGTAAGTGCTGCTCTAATCATAGAAGGGAAACAGGTGAGTATTTTTACCCTAAGTATAAAAATACTCAAGTGCTCAGGTTAGCAGTTTGTATGCACCATGGCAAGCCTGTGATTAAAGAAAGGGGTGGCACCCCGCAGACCCAACAGTCTTTTATTGTAGAGGTGACTCACCAGCTGTGCCCATTCAGCAAACAGGTTAGTTTTAGCAAAGATAAAGAATGTACTTATAACTGTACAATTCATTAACAATTCATGTTAACAGAAGGGTGTTACTTATTTGTATGATTTTTCTTTAATAAATAGCTTTAGGTCCTCTTGGTTTACATGACCAAGCAGTCTGGTTGTCTGAGGTATCAGGTTGAGGAGGAGCTGCCTTCACCTGAGTGTGATGTATCCATGGTCTGATTCCATCCAATCTGACAGATGAATGGATGGTTGAGTTACTGTCTACTTTTTGGCTAGCTGTTGGTCTGGCCCTTGGTTTCTCTAGGATTTTAGTAGCACTTTATTTTCAATTCATAAAGATCTTGACCCATTACCTGGATTTACACTGTCCTCAACCGTTCTATGCCATAATGTATGGGAAAGTAGAAAGGGTGAATGAGTATTATTTAATTTAAAATTTGTAGGGTTTTAAATTACACAAAAAGTCTATAAGCATTTATCTCATTTATATGTACTCAATATTTTCTCATTTTTAACAGCTTATCTAGATTACTACTGAAAACAGATATCACATAAAGTTGGTCATTATTTAAAGTTATTTCCCCGTTAACCATTTTTTAAAGTCTGAATATCAGATATAAATCTAACTAAGAGCCTTAAACACTGGGCATTTTGCCAATAACTCAGAAGATTTAGCTGTTTTCGTTAAACTAACAATTGTAAATTTTATTTAAAAAAAAAAAAATTGCACAAAGATTACTCTGTTTTCAGTTGGGTTTATCTCAGAAACTTTGTGCCAAACTGTGACACCTTAAAACATTTAGCCAAGGCAACTATAAAACTTATTTACCCCAACAAAAATGTATGCTGACAATTCTGAAGACATTTTAATCTTACTAATGATTTTAAAACCAGTTTTATTTACTGAAGATCTGTGTGAACTTGAAGCATTTGTACTTACTTAATTTATAATACTCATCTACTTATAAGGTCATTTGGTGGCATGCTGGAGCAACACATAACAATACATGTTACATACATGTAATGCAATCACATAAACATATCNGCCAATAACTCAGAAGATTTAGCTGTTTTCGTTAAACTAACAATTGTAAATTTTATTTAAAAAAAAAAAAATTGCACAAAGATTACTCTGTTTTCAGTTGGGTTTATCTCAGAAACTTTGTGCCAAACTGTGACACCTTAAAACATTTAGCCAAGGCAACTATAAAACTTATTTACCCCAACAAAATGTATGCTGACAATTCTGAAGACATTTTAATCTTACTAATGATTTTAAAACCAGTTTTATTTACTGAAGATCTGTGTGAACTTGAAGCATTTGTACTTACTTAATTTATAATACTCATCTACTTATAAGGTCATTTGGTGGCATGCTGGAGCAACACATAACAATACATGTTACATACATGTAATGCAATCACATAAACATATCTAAATATGTACACACATATATACAAACAAAGATCCAACAGCTTTTACCTTAGAGTTCTAGCCATAAGGTAGCAATACAGAGTCACCATTTTATAAAAGATAGCTGTATCCAAAAAAAAATTTTTTTTTTTTTTAATGAAATGGAATCTGTTTACATGGCTAAACTTTGTTTGCCCTGATAGGTAATCCAAGAAAAGGGTGGATCAAAATTTTGGGTAAAACAGTTTTATGGCAGTTTTAATTTTAAAACCTCTTTTACTTTTTTTAAATTAAGTTTTAAAGGAGTTTGCAATGTTTATATTTTAGCCAGAACTAGCTGAACTGTATAAGAATAAAAAATTATCTACATTACTTTGAAACAGTGAGTTTTATCTCAACATCAGTAGCTTACTAACAGTAGAGTCAACACAGGCTGAAAACAAAAGAGAGACATAAATAGAGAGCTTTAGAAGATTCTGCTTAACTTTATAGTTGCAGGTTAACCATTTGAGCTCTGAATTTTTATTGCTGTAATTTTCCCATCAATTTAAAATGTGTACAAAAACGGCCATAGATACATAACCAGCTGGATTCCCAGATAGTCTAGAAAAGAATTCTCACACATTCTCCTCCCCACAAAGCTTGACACAAGTGTCTAAAACATTCTAAAGTCTCAGAGTTACAAAATTGGTGGCCAAAATGATAAACCCTGCTTTTCCCCTAGCAAGGAGAGGAGCAGCCTATCTTGCTGCCCTCTGATAATCAGTTGGACCTACCTGGTCTTGGCTGGTGGGATGGAAACTGCCAAAGCACCCTCAGAAGGATAGGTACCACTAAACAGACAGAAACCACAGATGGATCCAGTGTAGACAGTGTTCCAGACTGGTACTCAGGGTATTTTAGAGAAAAGTCCTGAGATCTTGTCTCAAACCCAGATGGGACCATAGAGTGACCTGCATTAGGTCCTGATGGCTGGAAAGCCCAGATGGCAAAGACAGAGGATTTCTGGATGCACTCTGGTTTCCCAGTTCTTGAAGCCCATCAGCTCCCCAGATGTGGCTTTCCTCACTCCAACAGAGTATTATAGCAGCTGATGCCATGAAGAAGAGGGAAGGGCAAATCCCCAAGACAAAGAGTATTGACAGTTGTTGGGAATTCTGTAAGGTCCCAACTGCAGGGTCAGCTAGCCATAAGCAGCTAGCATTTGCAAGTGACTGCTGTACTGCCTGGTAGCATGAATGGGTAAGTTCTGGCATCTGCTGTGCCCAATTGCTCCATTCATTGGAAACCAGGTGTACAGGCTGAGCTGCTCAAAACACACAGTTCCTCACATGGGGCACGAAATTTGTAACCAGCTAAAATCCAGTGCTTGCCACTCAAAGGCTGAAAACACAAGTGAGGTGTAGTGAAAGAAATGCAGTTTTATTAATTGAATGCAAGTAGTTGGGGAATGGCCAAGCTCATGCCTTAAAAGTCCAGTCTCACTTTTTGGGTTGACTGAGGGGGTTTAAGAAGGAAAACTTGGTGTGGGACATATGTGTGGGAGTGATACAGGAAAATGCAGATCTGTATGTCTTGTTCCAATGGATATCTTGAGTAATTGCCCATCCAGAGAAATAGTTTGTGTCATCCTGATTTTGGCCCAATTAGTGGTGAACTAACTGTAACTCTCCCTAAGTGAGAGGATTGTGCAGCTGGGTCTCTATGTCTGGGCTGTTTTATAATTAGCCCCGGAATTTCTAAGCAAACACATAATTAGATAAGCAAGCACTGTGTGTGGAACTACCTGGTGGGAAAGGGAAATATAAAGAGTTTTAAAGTACAAGGCTATGTTCTGAGATTGGGAAGTGTATTAGCTTGTTTTCATGCTACTGATAAAGACATACCCCAGACTGGGTAATTTATACAGGAAAAAGGGTTTAATGGGCTTACAGTTTGACATGGCTGGGAGGCCTCACAATCATGGTGGAAGGCAAGGAGGAGCAAGTCACATCTTACATGGATGACAGGCAAAGAGAGAGCTTGTGGAGGGATACTCCCCCTTTTTTTTCTTTTTGAGACGGAGTCTCTGGATTGCAGCAGGCAAAGAGAGAGCTTGTGCAGAACCCCCCACCTTTATTTTTTTTTTTTTTTTTTTTGAGATGAGGTCTCACTCTGTCACCCAGGCTGGAATATAGTGTGTAGATCTCGGCTCACTGCAACCCCCCCCCTTCCAAGGTTCAAGCAATTCTCCTGCCTGAAAAAAAAAAAAAGCCTCCTGAATAGCCAGGATTACAGGCACGCTCCTGGGCGCTAATTTTTGTTTTTTTGTTTTTTTTGTTTTTTTTGTTTTTTTTTTTGAGAACGGAGTCTTGCTCTGCCGCCCAGGCTGGATGCAGTGGCCAGATCTCGCTCACTGCAAGCTCCGCCTCCCGGGTCCACGCCATTCTCCTGTCTCAGCCTCCCGAGTAGCTGGGACTACAGGCGCCCGCCTCCGTCGCCCGGCTAGTTTTTTGTTATTTTTTAGTAGAGACGGGGTTTCATCCGTATTAGCCAGATGGTCCCGATCTCCTGACGCTCATGATCCGCCCGTCTCGGACCTCTGCCAAAGTGCTGGGATTACAGGCTTGAGCCACCGCGCCCAGGCCCAATTTTTGTATTTTTAATAGAGACAGGGTTTCACCATGTTGGTCAGGCTTGTCTCGAACTCCTGACCTCGTGATCCGCCTGCTATGGCCTCCCAAAGTGCTGGGATTACAGGCATGAGCCACAGCGCCCAGCCAAACTCCCCTTTTTAAAACCATCAGATCTTGTGAGACTTATTCACTATCATGAGAACAGCACAGGAAAGACCTGACCCCTTGATTCAATTACCTCCTACCAGGTCCCTCCCACAACACATAGCCAAACCATATCAGGAAGGAAAGGGAAAAAAGTTTTAAGATGCATTTGAAGACTGAGACACTCGGTTACAGATGTATGTAAATGGATGTTCACAGTTGCATTGTTGATAATAGCAAAATTTGCATTTATCAGTTGGACTGACAAAATATTTGATGACTTATCCATTCAGTGGAATATAGAGTGAAATGAGAGGAGGTAAATTTATAATTATTGACATTGGTAGTTACTCAGAATATGTTTAGGAAAGTGGGCAGAGACAGGATTTTGTATGAATGTGTATATATGTATATGTGATGTGTGTATATATGTATGTATACATATGATCTTGTTACTTTAAGGGGGCGAGTGTAGTAATTTTTAACATTTTTGTAATGTTTTTTAAATGTTCTAAAACTTTTATTTTGAATTAATTCTAAACATTAAGAAAAGATGCAAGAATAATACAAAAGAATCCCACATATTCTTGGGGTCTCTAATGTGATTGCAGTTAAACCTGTGCATTTCCACGTCTACTGCCTGAACTGAGAGAACGACACAGCTTTGGTTCCTCAGGCATGTGACCTCTTCAGCATGGTGACTTCACAGAAACTGGACATTACATGGTGGCTCAAAGCTAGTATCCAGATAAAGCCAGCGCAAGTACTATGGCCTTTTCTAATCTAGCGTTGGAAGTTCCAACATCACTTCTGCCTCAGTTCATTGAGACAGTGAAAAGCCTATCCACAATCAAGGGGGTAGGAAAATAATCTGTAAACATATTTTAAGACCATTGTAGGTTGATACAGTAATGTTTCCTAACCTACAGAATTTATTCAATTTCCACAGTCGTCCTATAATGTTTATAGCATTTTGTATTTCAGGGTCCAATCTAAAATGTGTCATGCCCTGCATTTCATTGTCATGTTTCTTTAGTTTATAACCTAGATCAGTTCCATAGCCATTTTTTCTTTCATGAAATGAGCCTTTTTGAAGACAACAAGCTATTTTGTAGAACAATCCTAAATCTGAGTTTGAGTCCTCATTAGATTCAAGTTAAATGTTTGTAGATTGAGTATTGCATGAATAATGCATACTTCTCAGTGCATCACATCAGGAAACACATGATGCGTTTTGTTGGTGTTAGCATTGATAACTTGTATAAACTGGTGTCTCCCAGGTTTTTCCACTAAAAAATGGCTATTTTGGCTTTGAAATTGATAAGCAATTTGCAGGAAGATCTTTGAGCAATTTGTGTGGAAGATCTCATCTTTCACCCACTGGTTTTAGTGTTCATTGATGATTCTTGTCTGAATCAATTATTACTGTGATGACTGCAAAATGATGACTTTCTGACTCCGTCGTTCCTTCTATTTTTAGGAATTGGCATCCTACTGTTTGTTAGAAGAGCTTTTCCTTCCCCTACCCCCATATCTCTCTACCTGTCTGTCGTCCATATGAACCTTTGTTTTCTGATACAATAATATATTAGGTTTATCTTGTATATTCCCTGTCCCAGCCACAGATTCTGTAGAGCTCTGATTGCTTTTAGTGGGGAATGATACTTAGAAACCAAGATCTGGGTGCTGTGCATACTAATCATTATTGGGATAATAGTCGTGTGTGTGTGTGTCTGTGCAAAATAATGATCTCTCTCATTTTAAATAAGTATTGCAGGATTCTTGCTAAGGTATTTTCCCATTCCAAATTTACTTCTTTCTCTAAGAGTCAGAAATTGGCCCCCAGCATCATCAGTATGTTTACTCATCTGTTCAGTTCTCCAGTACATGGCAAGTAGTTTTGGAGTTGCCAAATAACATGAATGCACATAACAAACTTAGTTAGTGTTCATGATTTGTTTGCAGGTCTTTTTCTCTTTAGACCAAGTATATATAGATAAAATTCTTTATTCAGGCCAAGCGCAGTGGCTCATGCCTGTAATCCCAGCACTTTGAGAGGCCAAGGCAGGAGACTCACTTGAGCTCAGGAGTTTCAGACTAATCTGGGCAACATGGTGAGACCGTCTTTACAAAAAAAATTGGCTGGGCATGTTGGTGCATGCCTGTAGTCCCTGGTACTCAGGAAGCTGAGGTGGATTGGTTGAGTCCGGCAGGTTGGGACTATAGTGAACTAGGATTGCACCACTGCACTCCAGCCTGGTCAACCTGTCTCAAAACAAAACAAAACAAAACAAAAAAAAAAAAAACAAAAAAAAAAAAACCAGACAATCTCTTGCCACAAATGACAGGATTCTATTATTTTAATGGCTGGACAATATTCCATTGTGTGTGTATATACCACATTTTCTTTCTCCTGTCATTTGTAGCAACATGGATGGAACCAGAGGATATTATGTTAAGTGGAATCATCCAGGCATAGAAAGACACATTTTGCATATTCTCATTCCTATATGGGAACTAAAAATATTGATCCCAAGGAGGAAGTGATTTAGAATGGTGGTTATCAGAGGTTGGGATGGACAGGGGTGAGGGAAAGATGGAGAGGTTGGTTAATGGGTACAAAAATATGATTAGATAGAACAGTGTCAGTAACACTAGAACTTATTTATTCTATCTAATCAATAACACAGTAAGGCAACTACAGTTAACAATAATTTATTGTATATTTCAAAATAAATAGAAGATTTAGAATGTTCCCAATACAAAGAAATGATAAATGTTTGAGGTGATGGTTATCCCAATTACCATGATTTGATCATTACACATTGTATGTGCACAAATCAAAATATCAATGCATCCCATAAATATATACAACTATTAATATATTAATAAAAACTATTTCAAGTGTTTATTTTTAGAAAAAAATTAATTTTACTCTGGAAAATATATATACTTTAAAAGATTCTCCAGAAGGTTGATGCATGGTTCAAATGGCAAACCATAACCCACAGTACCTCTATGAATATTTGTTTAGATATGATATATTTAGGAAAATGAAAAGTCTCTACATGACTAAGAGCAAAAAGAGGTTCATAAAATAGCTGCTTTAGAAGTGCACAGAAAAGGGAGTATGATATGAGAATGTTAACTGAGCATCTATTCTTTAAGTAAATTTCCTCAGTAGGTTGAAATGAACAGATATGGGAATCAACTCAACCAGAAGGGCAGAGGTGAGGGAATCACAGAAGAATTGACCCAGAGCCCTATTTCAACCAGACCTAGTCCTGTCCTACCTGTATTCTTTTTGATGTTTGTTTTGTTTGAGATGGAGTCTCACACCGGCCCCCTGGGCTGGAGTGCAATGGTGCCATCTCGGCTCATGGCAACCTCCGCCTCCCGGGTTCAAGCGATTCTCCTGCCTCAGACTCTTGAGTAGCTGGGATTACAGGCACCGGCCATCACACTCGACTAATTTTTGTATTTTTAGTAGAGACGGGGTTTCACCATGTTGATCAGGCTGGTCTCGAACTCCTGACCTCGTGATCCACCCGCCTCAGCCTCCCAAAGCGCTGGGATTACAGGCATAAGCTACCGTGCCCAGCCTCTTCTTTTTAATTATGCATGCCAATAAATTTTGTTCCAGCTAGTTGGAGTGTGATTTTCTATTTCTCACAATTGAAAACATCTTGATTTAAACAACCATGAGCTCCAGCAGCCCACTCTAGTAATCTGGTGGTGACAAAGCAGAGCATTATTGGCCCTGTATTTCTTTTTTTGTTTTTATCTTTTTTATTTATTTTTTCTTTTTCATTTATTGGCCCTGTATTTCTGATGGTAGCATGAAACAAGATATGATGGAACTTAAGTACTCATTGTCCTGGAAGGTAAGGTTCAGGACAAAAAAAACCAGTGGGAAACTTTCTCCCACCTCCACTAAATATACACCTGAGTAAACCCTTCATCCAATTAGTATGATTTGATCATCACACACTGCATAACGTGTAATGATGTCTGAGAAGTGTGGGGTGTTGTCCAAAATGCTGTGTCCTTAACAGGTTAGTCTAACACCTAAAATGCATGCCATATGATGTTCCCCTTTTTTGCAAAACCTTTCTCATGAAGCTTTATGGAACTAAAAACCAGTTGGGATTTTTTTCTTCATTCAGTCTGTTTCTATCACAAAAGCTCCCAGAAAGAAAGATAGCAAAAGGCCCCACCAAAGAAACACAGCACAGCTGTACACTGTATGGAAAAAGTCTTAAATGATCAGATAGAAATTTTGGCCTGTTACTGCTTGAAAAATGAAGCTGAACTGAGGACAGAAGCCAACTGCTAAAATATTACTCAAATTGTAGACTGCATGGTTTTCTGTTTTTTAATTAAATGTCATTTCCTTGAATTTATTTTAAGGCTTCTTGCAAGAATCCTTTTCCCAGTACAATTATAATGACGAATTGGGGCTGAGCTCACTAAAATGTTCAAATATATGTCCTATATATGATAGATTTTTCCTATCAAGTTAATTCCAGGGAAGCCACTATTTGTTAGGTACTGGTTCAAGGTCACGATCATACAGCAGCAAACAATGTTCCTGCATGGAGCTTAGATTCTAGTGGACACAGATTTTGTCATGTCCCTCATTATACTTTTGCTAAAGTTCTGACCTTACTTATCATTTTGAAGTCTTCATTCCTCCATATTGCTTATTGAATGTGAAGGTTCTGATTGAAATGTATTGTATCATTCTTTATAAGGTTTCTCTGTTTTGTGTTCTCTTGACAACTGTGACATTTTGAGCTCTGCTTGAAACTGGTCATATGCATACAAAAAATAGATTGTCTTCAATGGAATTCAGATGACTATAAAAACTCAGCTCACTCATGAATTCTTAAAACATGACATTTTATAAATATTCTCTGCTGTGCGGATTTTCTAGGAAAATGAGAAGTCTAAGTCTTGAAGAGCACCTCTATCACACTCATCATAATTAATGGATTTATCACCATCATGGACTCTCTGATGAATCTGAAGACATGAACTCTTACTAAAGCCCTTACCACACACAAAACATTTGTAGGGTTTCTCTCCAGTATGGACTCTCTGATGGGCTTGAAGATGTGAGGTCTGACTGAAGCTCTTACCACACATGCCACATTTATAGGGTTTCTCTCCCGTGTGGATCCTCTGATGAACGTGAAGATATGAGTTCCAGATGAAGCCTTTCCCACATTCTTCACATTTGTATGGTTTCTCTCCTGTGTGGACTCTCTGATGGGCTTGAAGATGTGAACTCCAACTGAAGCCTTTCCCACACACATCACATTTGTAGGGTTTCTCTCTAGTATGGACTCGCTGATGGTCCTGGAGATGCGAACTCTGACTAAAGCCCTTCCCACATGTCTCACATTTGTATGGCTTCTCTCCTGTGTGAACTCTCTGATGGGCCTGCAGGTGAGAGATCTGACTGAAGTCCTTCCCACATGTGTCACATTTGTAGGGTTTCTCTCCTGTATGGACTCTCTGATGGGCCTGAAGGTGGGAATTACGGCTGAAGTTCTTATCACACACATCACATTTGTAGGGTTTCTCTCCAGTGTGGATTCTCTGATGGGCTTGAAGATTTGAGGCCTTACTGAAGCCCTTATCACATACCTCACATTTATATGGTTTCTCTCCAGTGTAAACTCTCTGATAAAGACCAGAATTCCTATTAAATATCCTGTCACTTACTTCCCATTTGTATGTCTTCTCTCTAGAGTGACCTCTCTGATGGGCTTGAAGTTGTGATGTCTGACTGAAGCCTTTATCATATACATCACACTTACAGGCTCTCTCTCCAGCACTATCTACACAGTGAATGTCAAAATCTAAGCTATGATGGAAGCCCTTCCCACACCTGCCACATGTACACAACTTCTCTCCTGGGTGAGTAAGCTCATGAGAGGGAAGACAGGAGTTCTGGTTGAAGCTCTGGGCACATACTTGACATCTGTAGAGGTTCTCTCCTGTGCTGACTCTCTGATGAGGTTGCATATGTGAGCCCTGACTGAAGCCCTCACCACTGTTACCATTCTGATAGCATTTTTCTCCTATGTGGACACATTGATGCCTGGGAAGCCCTGAGCTGTAACCTATGCCCTTCCCATACTCGACACTTACATGAGGCTTGTCTTCTAAGTGTAGTTGCTGGTGAAGTTCAAGATTAGAGCCAACACTGAAGCCTTTTCCATTCTCATTAGAGGTTTGCTCTCCTGATTGGATTATGCTATGCTGGGATGATTCCTTCACACAGTCTTTTCCACAATTATTGTGGTTAAAAGCTTTCTCTCTTTTGTGTACTCCATGACCATCATGTTGATGAGTAATCCTTTGCCTAACACAGTGATCACATTTACAGAGATTATTTTTTACATCAATTTGCTGACACCTACTCTGATAATTCTGTGGTTCTCTCAGATACATTTTCCTCCAGAAATCCCAGGTGGTCCTCATTGGAAGCTCTTGATTTTTGATGCTATTTGAACTCTCCCCTTGCCCCTTTATTTTATAGTTCTCATCTTCAGAGACCTGAATAGATTCTCCTGTCCACACCTGACAGGGGGAATCACCTTGTTTTAGCAACCTGGACCTCTGGCCTTGAAGATTTATTATGAAGTCTTGATTACTGGTTAATTTACTTGTAAATTGTTCCCATATTTGCCAGCATATAAGTTCTTCATATGAAAGGAATCTTAATCTTACTTCTTGAGGGGTATCTATCTCATTTTGATTCCTGTGTCCTGGAATGATAAAGAGAACTCAGAAATGAAAATGAAGACAAGTGAATATTTGTTCAGAAATAAAAAACATTTCACAGGTTGACCACATTGGGAAACCTTAATAAACCCGTGGAGAATTCAGCTTGACTTTATCATTCAGCTTGACTTTATCATTGGGTTTTTTTTTTTGTTTGTTTGTTTGTTTTTGAGACGGAGTCATGCTCTGTCGCCCAGGCTGGAGTGCAATGGTGTGATCTCAGCTCACTGCAAGCTCTGCCTCCTGGGTTCACGCCATTCTCCTGCCTCGGCCTCCCGAGTGGCTGGGACTACAGGCAACCGCCACCATGCTCAGCTCTTTTTTTTGTATTTTTAGTAGAGATGGGGTTTCACTGTGTTAGCCAGGATGGTCTCGATCTCCTGACCTCATGATCTGCCCGCCTCGGCCTCCCAAAGTGCTGGGATTACAAGCCACCGCGCCCGGCCTATCATTGGTTTTTTTCATGCCTATGGGAACAAAAAAGGCTGATTTCTATATACAAAATGTTAATGAGACTCATTTAGAGCTATACCAAGACTGTTTTGTTTTGTTTGTCACCCAGGCTGGAGTGTGATGGCATGATCTCGGCTTACTGAAACCTCCACCTCTGGGGTTCAAGTGATTCTCCTGCCTCAGCCTCTGGAGGAGCTGGGACTACAAGTGCACGCCACCACACCCCGTTAATTTTTCTGTATTTTTAGTAGAGACAGGGTTTCACCATGTTGGCCAGGCTGGTCTTGAACTCCTGACCTCAAGTCATCTGCCTGCCTTGGCCTCCCAAAGTGCTGGGATTACAGGTGTGAGCCACCATGCCTGGCCAATACCAAGACTTATGTATGTGGTCAAATACACGTACAGAGCAACAAAAAGATGTCCTAGAAAGACATTATAGAAGAGTAACTTTGCCTCCTTGTCCATAAGAATAATCACTTAAAAATCCTCTCCTCTTTTCCATGGTGGATGTATAAAATCTACAAAATCCTGGCTATATGTGAGCCTCAGAATCATGGTTACATTGTACAACCTGCATCTGTATATGATAAAAAGTCCAAAATGGTTAGAAAAGCCTAAATCTCTCCTTCAGCATTTACAAGTGGATTATTAAGTGATGCCAAGAACTCTCAGAGGAAGAGGGGACATCCTTGGCAAAAGTGAAGAGAATATAGAAAAATACCTTCTCTGTCTTGAGAATGAACCCATAAGATGGTACCATTATTTCCTTAATTTAGTCCTTAAACATATACATTTGATGAGCTAGATTTCGGAGAATTCTCCTTCTTTTCAATGAGGTTCTAAGTATATAATATTCAATTAGTGAACATGATAAATGAAAAAAAATTAGAAAACGTATTCCCATAGCTGACACACCCTATAGGAGAGTAAAGGCATTGAAAATTGTTGCCACTTGGTTTGACTGAATTTTCTGATAAACATAAATGACTAATACAAGATGGTCCCCAGTGATCACTCCCTGTTGGATTCCACTCCCTTTTGAAGTCCCCTCCCACACTGTATCAAGCTTGGTCTGTGAAACCAATAGAATATGGCAGAAGTGATGATCTGTCACTTCTGATGCTAGGTCATAAAAACACTGTGGCTTCTATCTTCCACTCTCCTGAATCACTGGGTCTGGGAGAAACCAGCTGCCATGTTTTGAGGACACTTCAGCAGCCCTAGGGAACGGCTCACTTAGCAAGGAAGCGAGGCCTCCTGCCACAGCCATGTGAACGAGCCCACCTTGGAAGCAGGTCCTTCAGTCCCAGTCAAGCCTTCCAGGGACTGCAGCTTCATCACTCTTTGACAACAGCTTTTTGAGATCCTGAGCGAGAACCCCTCAGCTAAGCTGCTCGTGTATGCCTAACCCACAGAAACTGTAAACCAGTGTTTGTTGTTTTAAGGTGCTAAGGTTTTTGTTTTGTTTTGAGACGAAGTTTCGCTCGTGTTCCCAAGGCTGGAGTGCAATGGTATGATACCAGCTCAATGCAACCTCTGCCTTCGGGGTTCAAGTGATTCTCCTGCCTCAGCCTCCCCAGTAGTTGGGATTACAGGCAGCCGCCACCACACCTGGCTAATTTTTTTTTTTTTTGTATTTTTAGTAGAGATGGGGTTTCACCATGTTGGCCAGGCTGGTCTGGAACTCCTGACCTCAGGTGATCTGCCTGCCTCAGCCTCCCAAAGTGCTGGGATTACAGGCGTGAGCCACCACATCTGGCCAAGGTGCTAAGTTTTACAGTAATTTGTTATACAATAATTGATAACATAGGTGTCATAAAAATTATAACTAGGCTGAACATACATCAGAAGAGTATGTGCTGAAATAGTCCTTTAATGACACCTCTTTATTCCCTGCCTGTGAACTTTCTCCAGGAGAAGTAAAGACAGTGAGATCCACTTAGCACCCTTCTCTGTGAGGTTTTGTTTTATTGATCCTTGAGGGAGATGCCCTTTAATTTGTACTTCTGTCCAGTGAAAATAGACCTCAGGAATATTTTGTGTAGGTGGAGCTGGGTACCTAGATGGACAGGCAGACTGTGAAACCCTGAAAAATTCTGATGTTTAAAGAGCAGTGAGGGTAAAATACGCTGTCAGATTTGTTCAGTTTTCCGAGGGCTGTGAGTTACATGGTTATATCCTTTTGTCAAAACTCATCCAATTGCACACTTAAGGTGTGCACATGTAAATTTTAACTCAATAAAAACTGTAAAACAAATAAGCCATTTTACTTTCTGAAAATTTAGGGAGCTATACACTTACAATTTGTACAGTTTTCTGTATATATTTCAATAAAAATTTGGCCAAAAATTTAAAAAAAGAAAGATTTGTGGCTGGGCATGGTGGCTCATGCCTGTAATCCCAGCACTTTGGGAGGCCAAAGCAGGCAGATCACTTGAGGTCAGGAGTTTGAGACCATCCTGGCCAACATGGTGAAACCCCATCTCTACTAAAAATACAAAAATTAGCTAGGTGTGGTGGCATGCATCTATAGTCCCCACTACTTGGGAGGTTGGGGTAGGAGAATCGCTTGAACCTGAGAGGCAGAGGTTGCAGTAAGCCGAGATTGTGCCACTGCACTCTAGCCTGGCGACAGAGCAAGACTCCATCTCAAAAAAAAAAAAAAAAAGAAAAAAAAGTAAAGATTTGCTCAAGGAGGCAAAGAAGAAGTTGGGAAGCTACCTATTAAGAAAAAAAACAAAAGGACAATGGCAATAACTGGGATCATGATTCCCAAGTTTAGGTTTGTGCACAAAAATGAGGCAGTCAAAGAAGTCAGCATCCAACATTCCTGATTGCAATGCATAAACTTGCATGCAGCATAGAGATACAAGAAAATAAAAGATTAAGAAGATTGGAAAGATTTTACTACCCCAGCTACTTACAAAATCCAAGGCCTGTCTCTCTCAGATAGGCAGAGAGATTCTCCTGGGTTTTGGGTTTTCTTTTTTGTTTGTTTGATTTAGTTTTGAGTTTTGGTGGGTAAAGTCAAGTAGGAATGACTTTAATTCGTATATTTTAGGTATTTATGATGTATATTCAAATTAAAGATAAATGAGGGAGTGAAGAAAAGGGGGAATGAAATAAGGAAGAGAAAGAATAGAAGGAGAGGGGTGAAAGCAGAGCAGGGAGGTTGTCCCTGGGTGTATGGATAAGGCAACTCTCACCAAAGGTCATGCAGATACCACAGGTTAGGGAGAGCTGTGAGGGAGCCATTTCACTACTATTCAAATGAAAACACCTATCCATTCGTCCATTAACTGACGTTACTGACATCGGTCCATTAACCCATTCATTCACTCATTCAGTCACTCATTCAACAAATATTGAATGGACGTGTACTATGTGCCAAGCCTATTAAAGGCAATAAGGATCAGCAATTTTAAAACAGGTAAAATTAGTGTTGGGTACAGTAGTGTACTCCTGTAGTCCTGACCCAGAAGTGTGAGCTGCAGCAAGCTATGATTGTATCACTGCACTCTAGCCTAGGTGAAAAAACCAGACCCCCATCTCTAAGAAAAGAAAAAGAAAAACGAAAAGAAAACAGGTAAAATTCTTACACTCATGAAGTTACACTCTAGTGGGGAAAGAGACCATAAAAAAGGAAACAAAATATAATACATGAATATGTCAGCTGGTGATTGACGATTAATCACAAAGTCAGGTGGAATAAAGAGATGGGTATTTAATTTAATTAAATGTATTTATTTATGTATTTTATTTATTTATCAGACAGGGTCTTGTTCTGTCACCCAGGCTAGAGTGCAGTGGCACAATTCTAGCTCACTGCGAGCTAATTTTTTTATTTGTTGTAGAGGTGGGGTCTCACTGTGTTGTCCAGGCTGGTCTTAAACTCCTGGCCTCAAGTGATCCTCCCACCTTGGCTTCCCAAAGTGCTGAGATTACAGGGATGAGCCATCCCACCCAGCCAAGGATAGGTGTTTTAAACAGGGTAGTCAAAGCAGGTTTCTGTGATGTTTCTGTGATAAGATGACATCTGACCAAACACAAAGGAAGTAGGCAGGGAGCCAAGAGGATGTATGAGGTAAGAACATCCCAGGCAGACAGAAGAGCAGGGCTTCAGGTAGAAAGAAATACATGTAGGCCAGGCACAGTGGCTCACGCCTGTAATCCTAACACTTTGGGAGGCTAAGGTGGAAAGATTGCTTGCGCTCAGGAGTTTGAGACCAGCCTGGTAACATGGTAAGACCTCATCTCTACTTAAATACATACATATATATATATATGTATTTTTTTAATTAGCCTGGTTTAGTGGCATATGCCTGTAGTCCCATCCCAGCTACTCAGGAGCCTGAGGTGAGAAGATTGATTGAGCCCGGGAGGTCGAGGCTGCAGTGAACCATGATTGCACCACTGCACTTCAGCCTGGGCCACAGAATGAGACCTGTCTTTAAAAAAAATAAAAAACAAAAGCACACCAGGCATGCATAAGAAACACACAGCAGTCTTGTGTGGCTAGTAAGAAGTGAGTGAAAGGCGAAGGATAGGAAATAAATTCACAGGGAGTGGGTGGCCAGGTCACATAGGATCCTGAAGGCTCATACAGATTTTGGAATTCATGAGTGAGATGGGAAGTCACAGAAGGGTTTTGAGCCAAGGAGCGACATGATCTGACTTACATGATCTGGCTGCTATGTGGAGAATGAACTGGAGGGAGGTAGAAGGAGGAAGGTCATGTGCAAGCTGCTGCAGTAAACCGGGGTGATGAATGCTGAGGGCTTGGGCTAAGCTGGTGGCTGAGGAGGTGGTGAGGAGGAGAGGACGGGGTTGTACCCTGCAAAGACTCAGAGCTGCATGGTTCTCACCTGAACAGCCATCTCCTTGGATTTCTGTCTCCATCAGCCAAAGCTTGTCTTCTTTTCCCAACTGTAGTATCACATCTAGTTGGAAGGGGTGATAGCCTGTGAAAAAGAAATGGCATATATATAAAGTGAATGCATTATAGTCAAAAATTTTAATACCAACACTACCATTTTCATGCGCTCTAAGTAGTATTTTTCAAAATTGTGATCATGAGCTATTGTCTGAATACCTTTTAATTTGTGATCTGGTACACAAATACATAAGTGTCAATCACTGAATCAAGTGATCAGATAATCTGATCCTATCCATTGTCTACTTTTATCACATTTTCTTTCCTGTTTCTACTTACAATTTTTGCTGCCTTGAGTGCAGTTCCTGACAATGAGCTATAATATTTCTACTTCATTTCATTAAACACAATAATAATGTAACTCACCAACTGATTTCAAAGCCCACCAAGATTTCACAACAGCAATTTGAGAAAAATAGACAAGGTATAGACAAGGTGTCCCTGGGGAATTAGGAAATTCACACCCCCAAGTTCAGAGAAGCATTTTAAGCATCCCAAAGTCTTAAATAATTGAAAGCAGGGCAGTCCAGAGGGCTGACATTCAGTCACAGTTTGAGGTGCCTGTCCTCACCCACTGACAGCAGGTTCCTGAAGTTCTCCAGCATCACATCTTGGTACAGCTTTCTCTGGGCAGGGTCCAGCAGCCCCAGCTCCTCCCTGGTGAAGACCACAGCCACGTCCTTGAATGTCACCATCTCCTACAACATCAAGCAGATGTAATCTCAATCTCATGGCCAATATCTACTGGGAGAGAGGCAGCACTAAGCAGGTAGAAAGAACAGGCAGGAAGATGTTCTGGATTGTGAGGGCCTCAAATCAACTTTAAGTAGCTTCCTCCTTTTCTCCATCCCACATGCCAGTCTCATAGATTACTTTTCCACAGTCACATCAAAAGTGTATGCTACCAAAAAATAACCCCTGTGTATTTAATTTGGTGACATTTGTAAGTATTCCAACAGTAAATGCCCCAGCACTGTAAATCTTGAATCACACGGAATATGTATTTTATAACTTGACTGATACTACGAAATTGTCCTAGAAATGTTGGGTCAATTTAGTACCAAGGCTGAAAAAGGTGTTTGCACATGCATGTTTATAGTAGCACAATTTGCAATTGCAAAAATGTGGAACCAACCCAAATGCCCATCAATCAATGAGTAGATAATGAAACTGTGTGGCCGGGCGCGGTGGCTCACGCCTGTAATCCCAGCACTTTGGGAGACTGAGGCGGGTGAATCATGAGGTCAGGAGTTTGAGACCAGCCTGGCCAACATGGTGAAACCATCTCTACTAAAAATACAAAAAATTGGTGGCAAGTGCCTGCAATCCCAGCTACTCGGGAGGCTGAGGCAGGAGAATTACTTGAACCTGGGAGGCGGAGGTTGCAGTGAGCCAGGATCACGCCACTGCACTCCAGCCCAGGCGACAGTACAAGACTCCATCTCAAAAAAAAAAAAAAAAAAAGAAAAACTGTGGTGTGTGTGTGTATATGCGTGTGTGTGTGTGTACGTATATATATATATATATGATAGAATACTTCTCAGCCATAAAAAGGAATGAATTAATGGCATTTGCAGCAAGCTGGATTATACTGGAGACTATTATTCTATATGAAGTAACTCAGGAATGGAAAACCAAACATCGTATGTTCTCACTCGTAAGTGGGAACTAAGCTATGAGGATCCAAAGGTATAAGAATGACACAATGGACTTCAGGGCCTCGGGGGGAAAGAGTGAAAAGGTGGTGAGGGATAACAGAGGATGCCTCTGGGGAGTAAGGAACTGACTTGAAAGAGACAGGAGGGACCTTTTTGGGGTAATATAAATGTCCTATATTTTGTTCCGAGTGGTGGGCTAATGCAATTATACAACTGTCAGAGTGGGATATACAACTGTTATTGACCTGACCACTTAAGATATATGTAATTTTGTAAGTAAATATTGCATTTTTAAAGCCCCATGAAAAAGTATTGCAAATTGAAATAACATTTAGAGATACAACATTGTGTATGTATGTTCGTAGCCTCTGAAAAATTAGACAAAAAATGAAAACCCTTCTGAGACAAATATATAAACACTAAATCATACAAAACTCTAGTGATAACATTAACTGAAAAAAGAAAATTATATAGAGAATGTGATTGTAGTTCTGTAAAATACACTGATAAGTATACATATAAGACATACAATATGTAAATACATATAAAACAGTATGGAGGAAATAGATGATTTGTATTGCAGTGTAGTAATGTGGATGTTTTCTCCCTTTTTTTGATATCTATGAATTTTTGCACTACTACTTATGAAATCAAGAAGATAAAATAAAACTACCAAAACTAAAAACAAAACAAAAGCTAAAGACATAAACAAAAAATTGAACCAATTGACAATCAAGTAACTAGCAGATCCCAAATACCTGTTTTCCTCCTTTATATTTCTCAAGGAAGAGAAGAAAAAAAAGTGTCTAATCTTTGAAGGAAAGAGATGTCATTTTAAGAGATAAAAATCAAAACTCAACTCACCTGAAACTTGGTCATTTTCTCTTGCTCCTTCTAGGGAAGGGCAGGGTCCTGCGAAGGCAGAACTGGGAAAAGAGAAAGAAGCCATGAGAAATAGGCCGTAGCCCACATGGCCGTTCTGGGTGAATTTTTAAAAGGTGGCCGGGCATGGTGGCTCATACCTGTAATCCCAGCACTTTGGGAGGCCGAGGCAGGCAGATTGCTTGACCTCAGGAGTTCGAGACTAGCCTGGGCAACATGACGAAACCCCATCTCTACAAAAAAATACAAAAATTAGCTGGGTGTGGTGGGACACACCTGTAATCCCAGTTAGTCTGGAGGCTGAAGTGGGAGGATGGCTTGAGCCTGGAAGGTGGAGGTTGCAGTGAGCCAAGATGGTGCCACTGTACTCCAGCCTAGGCAATAGAGCCAAACTTTGTCTCAAAAAAAAAAAAAAAAAAAAAAAATGACCCTTTCTTCAGCACATATCACTAGCCCCTCAGCCAGGGGTCCTTCTGCAGTGAGCAACCTGCCCAATTCTAAGTAGCAAGCCTGACATAAGAGCCCTTTGTAGTTTCCAGGGTTATCATTCTCATACTGGATACTGTGGGAAATGAAAGGCAGCAGAATGTACTGGCTACAAAAGTGGATTCTGGGGTCAAATCCTGGCTTGGCTACTAATAACTCTGTTTAAGCTCATTAACCTCCCCATTCCTCAAATCTGTCACCTGCAAATGAGAAAAATAGTGCTTTCTTGCAAGATTATTATAAGGGTCAAATGTGTGAACAGATGGAAACTCTTATAAATCATTTCCCTGCAGTTGCAGAAAAGCAGATGATATTACACATCATAAAATTGTTGTTGCAAATGTCTTTTGCCATCATTTCCAACAAGAGAGTCTTTTATAACATCCAGATTTCAAAGACTGTACAATGCTTTATCTTATGAAATTCACCTTTACCTCTGAAAAGTCTATAATTCTGATTGGCTACATTACTTACTGCTTTGTTGTCCTGTAATATTTAATTGATATCAGCATTCAGTTTTATAAAAGGTATAAATATTTATGTATTTTCTTCATGTAGCCAGGAGAGTCTCAGTGGTATATCTCTCTTTCCCATGCTCACTGTTGTAAGGAAATACTAATTTAAAATGTGTCTCTGCTAGTTTTTTTTTTTAATTTTAAACAGAAGTTTGACAGTGTCTGTCTCACTTAAATGAAAAATACTGTAGTACTTAATAATAGATCCTAATTTACAGAGTTGCTTTTGTGATTAAGTGAGCAAATCAAATAGTCTTGGCTAGGCTAATCCATAGAGACAAAAAGTAAATTAATAGTTGCCAGAGGCTGAGAGAGGAGATAGTAAAGAATGATGGCTAGGGAATAGGAGGTTTCTTTTGTAGGTAATACAGATGTTCTTGAATTAGAAAATAGTGATGGTTGTACAACCTAACATTGTGAATATACTAAATGCCACCGAATTGTACACTTTAAAAGGGTGAATTATATGGTACATGAATTATGACTCAATTTTTTAAATAGGGAGGAAAAGCCTTGGTTCAGTGTCTGGCACATTGTATCAGCTCTCAGTAAGTGATGACATGATGACTGTTGTTCCCATTTAATAGATGAGGAAGCTGAGGATTACTGAGATTAAGTTACCCAAGATCACAGAGCTGGTGAGGTGAGACTGCATCTAAATCCAGCTGAGTCCAGAGCCTGTCTCTTAATCGTGTCTCCTTCTCTAATCAGAAATATGAAGATATGGAAGGAGTCATGTCTTAGAGATCAGAGAAAGGGGAGTTGGAGGGTGTGAACTGCTGAAAATGATCTGCTGAGAGATACTGGAGCCAGATGATGAGGAACCTAATATCCTAATTGACTCTTCTGACTTACTAGCTCTTTGTGCCTGTTTCCTTGCCTATAAAGTGAGGACAACAACAGCATCTACTTCGTAGGGTTATTAAGAGGTTTCAGTGAGTATATACAAGATAGCGTTCAATTCAGATAGCTACTCCCGTTCATGGGTCCTCCTACTTCAGGTAGAAACACTCTAGTAGGGAAAAGAGCAATGTATTCTCTTCTCAAAGTTAGGGAGAGATCAATTCTTAACATCCAATTCCCTTTGTTCTGGTCCTATATTTCCCTGCACCCTCCTGCTCTGCTCAGTAACAGGATTTTGCAAGACTTGACATTTCACAACATTTAGTAGAAAAAAGCAAATGGGGTCTGGAGTGCCTGGCTCAGCTCTGCTCACTATATGTACCAGGGCCACTTTTCTAGGCCTGAATTTCCAGACTTTGTTCATTCCTAGATTGTCAAGTCCTCTTGTGCCTTTGCTCCTGCCACTCTGCCTCCAGAGAGGACCAGCTTCCCTGTCCTTCTCTTGTAATCCCTCCTCTTGGAAGCCTTCTGAGTAGCTGGAGCATTTGGGGTATAATTAGTAAATCAAGCATCTGTTTTGCCTGTGAGATAATGAACAATTACTCATCTTTTTATCCCAAGCACCTAGAGTATAGTGAGTATTTGATGCACATGGAATCAAAGAATGACACACAGACAAGGATTGTACTAATTGATCTCCAAGATTCCTTTGAGCTACAAAATTCTGAGGCTATTCCTAATTGGGAGGAGGAGAAGATGAACTTTATCTGTCAATTTCTTCTTGCTTTTTAATTTCATTTGCTTTGCTCAATCAACATCAAGGTCATCCTTAACAGTGAAATCATTAAGCCGGGCGCAGTGGCTCACGCCTGTAATCCCAGCACTTTAGGAGGTTGAGGTGGGCGGATCACTTGAGGTCAGGAGTTCGAGACCAGCCTGGCCAACATGGTGAAACCCTGTCTCTCCTAAAAATATAAAAATTAGCTGGGCATGGTGGCAGGCACCTGTAATCCCAGCTACTCAGGAGGCTGAGGCACAAGAATCGCTTGAGCCTGGGAGTGGGAGGTTGCAGTGAGCTGAGATCGTGCCACTGCACTCCAGCCTGGGAGACAGAGGGAGATTCAGTCTCAAAAAAAAAAAAAAGTGAAATCATTCATAAAAGGGTCAGTCATAGACTGTGGATAATGTAAACCCTATCTATTTATTTAATAGCAGTGTCAGGTATTTACTCAAATGTCATCTCCTCAGAGTTCTTTCCTGCAAATCCTTTAAAAAAATTTTTTTTTGATTATTACTCTTGAGCATCCCCCAGTCATTGCCTAAGCTGTGAAACCATTTCTTTTCCTTTTCCTTTTTATTTTTTTTTGAGACAGACTTTTCATTCTCTTTTCCAGGCTGGAGTGCAGTGGCATGATCTCAGCTCACTGCAACCTCTGCCTCCTGGGCTCAAGCGATCCTCCTACCTCAGCCTCCCGGGTAGCTGGGACCACAGGTGTGCGCCACCACATCCAGCTAATTTTTTAAATTTTTTGTAGAGATGGAGTCTCACTATGTTGCCCAGGCTAGTGTTGAACTCCTGGGCTCAAGCCACCCTCCCGCCTCAGCCTTCCAAAGTGTTGGGATTACAGGCATGAGCCACTGCACCCCCATGGGACTGACATTTCTCAGGGCTTAAGGAGAGTGTGGCACAAAGGTCAAGAACCCACTCTGCCAGTTCAGGCGCTTTCCTGTTGTTTTACTTTGGGAAGATAAATATTTTACCCATCAGTGTTGTCATCTGTAAAACAGCAATGATAATATTATCATTGTTATGAATATTAAGCTAATTAATGCATATAAAGCCTATAGAAGAGACCCTGGCACTTAATTTATTAACAATTATTACTCATTCATGAACACATGCCTAATCCAACCTCCCGTTTATTCCATAAATATTTGAGCATTTGCCCAGCAGGAAAAATAATATTGCTAATGAGTGAAGGAAATCTGTTCTCCAACTGAGCAGAAATAGCAATAGCATATATTAAGTCCTCTCACGTTGGGACAATGTTAGGAAGAGTCAGGGGGTCGACACCCTCCTCTCTGCAGCCCTCCGGTTAGTCAGGGCTAAGGAAGGAAAGGGGGTTGGAAGATACCCAAACTGTGTTTCTGGGCCAGGATGAATGACAGTGGACATCCCCAGACACCACGTGGAGGTGAGACACACTCATGCCTTAAAGGAGAAGGAAAAATAAAAAAGATGGAGAGAAAATTGAGGCCCTCCTCCCCCCGTTAGGAAGCCAGGAACAGCCCCGCGGAGTGCAGGGATCAGAGAAGGGTGAGTGGTGCTGCACCTGGAGCTCAGAACCCACCGCGGGCTCACAGAAACTTTCAGAGACTGAACGCCTCTCCTCTCCAGGAAGAAATAAGAGATTGGATGTGCCAGGATCGGTCCTAAGCATTTTTACATCTATTTCTCTTACGTAAATCTCACGAAACTCCTACCAGATAGGTACTACTATGAAATTCACTTTACAGAGGAGAAACGGGGAAATTATATACCAAGATTATATTGCCAGAAGGAGGCAGAGCGTGTGGAAGGTGGGGAAAACCAGGGAACTTGAGCGCCCGGGACACCCTCAAACCAGACGTGCGACCAGGAGCCATTCCCAACTTGGAGACCCATGCACCGCCCTAAAAAAGCAAAGGGCAAGCAAAACATCGACCCCGCCCTCTGTGGCTTCTCTTTACTGAGGTCGAAGGCAGGCACCTGCGAGTCCCACGCCTAGGCCAGGAAAGCTCGCTGTAGATGCAGGGATTCCGCGCTGACTCACCTCCCAGAGGGGATTGATGACGGCTGCTTTGCCCTCCTGCAGCGGAAGTGCACAAGGTTGCAACGGCTCGTGCACTACACTTCCCAGAATGCCCGAGAGGAAACAGGCTACCGCCCCGCCCCGCCAAACGGAAGTAGTCTTAGCTAACTGGTTCTCACGCACTGCACTTCCTAAAATCTTCCCCAAGGCAGACCTTGCCACTTTAAAAAATTTATTTATTTTTAAATATGTAAGTGGATTCAGTTAACTGTTCTCAGGGGCTATTAGCGCTTGACCTTATTTTTCTGTTCCTTCCCTATTCTGTTTTCTTTGTTTCCTCTCTAAAGTGACACTACAACTAAGTGTGACTGGAAAGTTAAATGTGGCTGTTTCAATGAGTGGAGAGGCCAAAAAAAAAAAAAAAAAAAAAAAAAAAAAAAGAAAATTAAAAAATGAAGTAAATGTGGCTGTATAGAGAGAAAGGTGAACAGAGAATCTCAAACTTTTTTTTAATCTTACTGCATTCTTTACATGTGCCTGGATATATCTAGACAATGATATCTATCATGAGTGATTCAAAGATGTTAAAGACTCAGAAGAAGGAAAAGTAACCTTTGATCGGGTCACAGAACAACAAAATTTTCTCATTTTAGTTGGGTTTCATTGCTCACTTTGAAATACAGGGATTTTTGGCAAATGAAAGGAGCTGGCAGGGAAGTGACGGAAATATGCTAACAGTGAACTATCTAAAATAAGAAATCAAGAAACTATTCCATTTACAAACACTACAAAAAATTATGATACCTAGGACTACACTTAACCAAGGAAGTGAAAGAACTCCAGGTTCGGCCGGGCGCGGTGGCTCAACCCTGTAATCCCAGCACTTTGGGAGGCCGAGACGGGCGGATCACGAGGTCAGGAGATCGAGACCATCCTGGCTAACATGGTGAAACCCCGTCTCTACTAAAAACTACAAAAAAACTAGCCGGGCGAGGTGGCGGCGCCTGTAGTCCCAGCTACTCGGGAGGCTGAGGCAGGAGAATGG
>NW_016808215.1:76227-84284 GCF_001698545.2 Rhinopithecus bieti
TAGTCCCAGCTACTGGGGAGGCTGAGGCAGGAGAATGGCGTGAACCCGGGAGGTGGAGCTTGCAGTGAGCTGAGATCCGGCCACAGCACTCCAGCCTGGGTGACAGAGCGAGACTCCGTCTCAAAAAAAAAAAAAAAAGAAAAAAAAAAAAAAGAACTCCAGGTTGATAACTAAAACACTGATGAAAGAAATTGAAGAAGACACAAAAAAAATGGAAAGATATCCCATATTTATGGATTGGAAGAATTAATGCAGTCAACCCTTGAACAACTCTGGGATTGGGATAGTCACCCCATCACACAGTCAAAATGCATCTATAGGCTGGTTTGGGTGCAGTGGTGTTACAAATGGTGATCACAACCAGTTCCAGATTTCTTTGTTCCTTCTTCACTCCAACTGCTTCACTTGACTAACCTTAAAAAAGTTAAAAAAAATGCACGTATAACTTTTGACTCCCAAAAAACAGCTAATAGCCTACTATTAAACAGAAGCCTTATAGATAGCATAAACAATTAAAACATATTTTGTATGTTCCATGTATTAAATACTGTATTCTTACAATGAAATAAGCCAGAGAAAAGAAAATGTTACTAAGAAAATCAAGAGGAGCCAGGTGCAGCGGCTCATGCCTGTAATCCTAGCATTTTGGGTGGCCAAGGAGGGGCAGATCACGAGGTCAGCAGTTTGAGACCAGCCTGGCCAACATGGTGAAACCCCATCTCTACTAAAAATACAAAAATTACCTGGGCTTGGTGGCACATGCTTGTAATCCCAGCTACTCCAGAGGCTGAGGCAGGAGAATTGCTTGAACCCAGGAGGCAGAGGTTGCAGTGAGCCAATATTGTGCCACTGCACTCCAGCCTGAGCAACAGAGTGAGACTCCATCTAAAAAAAAAAGAAGAAAAAGAAAATCAAGAGGAAGAGAAAATACATTTACAGTACTGTACTGTATTGATACTGTAAGTTTACACCATCTGTTTAATAAACTGTCTTTCTGAAATGGCAGGCAACTGCAGCTTCAGACCTCAATTTAGAGTACATATCAAACAATCCAACTTTTATAATGTCATGACTTTTCTATGCATCTTAGGAGCACTTCCAGCATCACTAGTGGCAGTTCACATAGGTCCCATGGTATTCAAGATTTATGGTATTGCACTAAACACAATAAAAAATAAGAGGAAACCTTGAGATCACTTTTTACTGTAATATACAATTTACTGAAGAGATGAACTGCTCATTTTGAGGTGATTAGCATCACTTGGAATTTTAAGCAGATATTCACACACATGAGCTCACAATAGTGACAGGAGATAGCTATTAAATTATTACAGTAGTACAGCATGTACTACAGTTAACTTTATGCAGTTTTGATTTAATATTGCATCTTTATTTTACATTTCTCTTCACTGTGAATGAACAGTCTGTGTTTGTGTGTGTAAGTTTTGATAAGTTTTACCTTTTTATAATAAATTCATATATATTTTATGGTAGTAAATGATAAAATAGACTAATATCTACATATATTTTATGCATTCATGATATACCTAAATTTTTCTTGTTTGATATTTCTAGGCTACATGGCTTATCTGTGAGCTTTTTCACATGTAAGTGGACCCATGCAGTTTAAACTTGTGTTGTTCAAGGCCCAACTGTATTGTAATTTGGAAAAAAACACCTAAATTATATCTTGAAAATGCTTCTTCCCTTATTTCAACTTATTTTTTTTATATCCACTCAGCTTGCTCTTGAGATGATAAATGCAATAGAATGATCATCAACAGATCAAGTCAATGTGGAATCCAAAACGAAGTAATATTTAGCAGCCTTGTAAAAGCACATGTATCAAGACTTCTTGCAGAGACTTTCTTTCCAATGTGGTTTTCTCTAGAAAGGAGAAAGTTGTTCTGTTTTATTTAAGTTATAGGGGGTGGGTATTGTGTATAGGGTGGGTAGGAAACTGTTTTCAATATTTTCTACTACAAATTTTTTTAGCTCAATCAGCAGAATTTTGTTATTATTTTAGTACCAAAGGAATTCTGAATCATGTTTTGTTTTCATCTCAAAGTATTTTCTAACGTCCCTGTAACTTCTATCCCCACTGGTTTTTATGAGTGTGCTGTTTAATTTCCACACATTTGTGAATTTTCCAGTTTTTCTTGTTACTGATTTCCCCGTTTCATTTTTTTGTGACCCGAGAACATTTCGTATGACTTTATCTTTCTGTTGATACATGATTTTTTAAATTTTTATTGAGACTTGTTTTGTGCCCTAATGTAAGATCTATCCCAGAAAATGTTTCATGATCACTTGAGAAAAATGTGTATTCTGCTGATTTTAGGTGGGGTGCTTTGTATATACCTGCTAGGAGTTTGGTTTATGTGTTTCCAAGTCCTCTAATTCTTTATTGATCTTTTTTCTGGTTGTTCTATCCATTATTGAAAGTGGGACACTGAAGTCTGAAAACACTAGAAATATCTATTTCTCCCTTCAGTTCCATCAATTTTCACATCATATATTTGGGGACTAGCTGTGTAATGTCTGTATTGTTATATCTTCTTGCATTGACTCTTTTGTCAATATATAATGTCATTGTTTGTCTCTTGTCAAGTTTTTACCTGAAGTCTATTTTGTCAAATATTAATACAGTCACCTCAGTTCTCTTTTTTTACATCCTGCATGGAATAATTTTTTTCCATTTTTTTTCACTCAACATTATTTTTGTCTTTGGATTGCAAATAAGTATCTTATAGACAGCATATAGTTGGATCATGCTGTTTTATCCATTCTGCCAACTTTTGCCTTTTAACTGGAGAGCTTAATTATTTGCATTTAAATTAATTCCTGATTTAGAAAAGGCCTTGCATCTTTCACTTTGTGATGTTTTCTACATGGCTTTTTTGTTCCTAGGTCTCTCGATTAATGCCTTCTTTTCTGTTTGATAGTTTTGTAGCATACCTGTTTTGTTTTTATTTCCATTTTGAGACAGGGTCTCACTGTCACCTAAGCTGGAGGGCAGCATTGTGATCTCAGCTCACTGCAACCTCTGCCTCCTGAGTTCAAATGATTCTCATGCCTCAGCCTCCCAAATAGTTGGGACTACAGGCATGCACCACCATGCCCAGTTACTTTTTGTATTTTTAGTAAAGACGGGGTTTCACCATGTTGGGCAGGCTGGTCTCAAACTCCTGACCTAAAGTGATTCACCCACCTTGGCCTCCCAAAATGCTGGGATTACAGGCATAAATCACCATGCCTGATCAGCAGTGTACCATTTAAATTTTCTTCTTATTCCTTTTTCTGCATATTTTATTTTCTTAGTGATTAACCTTGGAATACAGTTGACATCTTTTTTCTTTTTTGAAACAAGGTCTTATTCTGTCACCCAGGCTGTAGTGCAATGGTGTGATCTTGACTCACTGCAGCCTCAGACTCCTGGGCTCAAGTGGTCCTCCAGCCTCAGACTCCTGCATAGTTAGGACTACAGAAATGTGCCATCACACCCAGCTAATTAAAAAAAAAAAATTGTAGAGACAGGGTCTCTCTCTGTTTCCCAGGCTGTTCTCAAACTCCTGGCCTCAAGCAATCCTCCTGCCTCACCCTCCCAAAGTGCTGGGATAACAGATGTGAGCCACCACAGCTGGCCTATTTTTCCAAATATTATTGTGAAAAAATTTAAAGATGCAAAAGTGTTGAACAGTATTAATTCAGACTATATTGTAATACATTAAAGAAGTTAATATAGTTTGAATTAATACTAACCTAGCTTCTACAGTATAAAATATCCTGCCCCCATATATCTGTCTTCCTCCCCTTAGGATTTGAAAAAATTACATCTTTATACATTGTGTGCCCCATTAACACAGATTTATAATTATTTTACTCATTTTTCTTTAAATCATATAGGAGTTATGTTATGAGCCAATAATACAATAATATTGGCTTTTGTGTTTACCTATGTAGTTACTTTACCAGTGTTCTTTATTCGTTTACATGACTTCAAGATACTATTTACTGTCTTTTCACTTCTGCTTGAATTATTTTGTATTTCTTGTAGGGCAGGGCAACTAGCAATGAACCCCCTCAGTGTTTGTTTTTTTTTTTTTTTTTTTTTTTTTTTTTTTTTTTAAACCACTTTATTAGTGTTTGTTTATCTAGGACTATCTTAATTTCTTCTTCGTTTCTGAAGGATAGTTTTGCCAGATATAGGATTCTTGGCTAACAGTTTTTTTTTTTTAATTATTATTATTTCGTTACTTTAAATATGTCATCATACTGGCTTCTGGAGATCATGATTTCTGATGAGAAAGGGGTTATTAATCTTATTATAGAGCCTTTGTACATGAGGAGTCACTTCCTCTTGCTGATTTTGAGCCTCTCTTTGTCTTTTTATGGTTTGATTATAATGTGTCTTGGTGTGGATCTCTATGCATTTATTCCTCTTGGAGTTCCTTGAGCTTCTTATATGTGTAGATTCATGTTTTTGTAAGTTTGAGAAGTTTTTGAACATTATTTCTTCAAATATTCCTTATACTCCTTTCTCTCTCATCTCTTTTTTTTTTTTTTTTTTGAGACGGAGTCTCACTCTGTCGCCCAGGCTGGAGTGCAGTGGCCGGATCTCAGCTCACTGCAAGCTCCGCCTCCCGGGTTTACGCCATTCTCCTGCCTCAGCCTCCCAAGTAGCTGGGACTACAGGCGCCTGCCAACTCGCCCGGCTAGTTTTTTGTATTTTTTAGTAGAGACGGGGTTTTGCCGTGTTAGCTAGGTTGGTCTCGATCTCCTGACCTCGCGATCCACCCGTCTCGGCCTCCCAAAGTGCTGGGATTACAGGCTTGAGCCACCGCGCCCGGCCTCTCTCTCATCTCTTATTGTGACTCCCATTGTGCATATGTTGATATGCTTGATGGCATCCCACAGATATCTTAGTTCTACTTATTTTTCCTCCTGCTCCTCAGATGGAATAACTTCAATTTATTTATCTTAGTTCACTGGTTTTTCTGCTTGCTTAAATATGCTGTTGAAATCCTCTAGTGAGTTTTCATTTCAGTTATTGTACTCTTCAGGTCCAAAATTCATGGTTTTTAAATAATTTCTAACTATTCAACATCTTATTTTCAGACATCATTCTCCTGGTTTTATTATTATTTTTGTTCATGGTTTCCTGTTGCTCTTTGAGAACATTTAAGACAGTTTATTTAAAGTCTTTGTCTAGTAAGTCCAGTGTCTATGTTTCCTTGGGGACAGTTTCTGTTCATTTATTCTGGGAATGGAGCATAATTTTTTATTTGCATGCTCTGTATTTTTTTGTTTGTTTGTTTTATAATGTGGTATCTCTTAAAGTCAGATTCTTCCTCCTGCTCAGTTTGTTTTTATCTTATTGTGGATTATAATGGTTTAGTGACTGTTTAATTGTGTCTCCCAAAAAGTTATGTTGAAGTCTTAACCTGTGAACATGACCTTAGTTTGAAATAGGGTTTTTGAAGATGCAGTCAAGATGAGGGCATTAGGGTGTACCCTCATTCAGTGTGACAATGTCCTTATTAGAAGAGTAACATACCATATCAAGACAGAAACACATGGGGAGAATGCCATGTGACCACAGAGGCACAGCTTGAAGTGATACAGCTAAAAGCCAAGGAATATCAAAGATGAATAGATACCACCAGAAGCTACTAAGAGGTAATGAAAGAGAGCATGGCCCTTCTGACACTTTGATTTTGGAGGTCTAACTTGCAGAAAACTGGGAGAAAATAAATTTTTATTGTTCAAGCCACCCAATTTTGTGCCATGTGGTAACAGCAGCTCTGGGAAATGAATAGTGAGTTTTCTAAACGACTTTTTTTTTTTTTTTTTAAAACTGGTATTTCCTGTATTGTGTGGTATCTAAGGCCTCTATTCTTTTCACTTATTTTTACCCATTGTGTTAACAAGGATTTCCTTGAATGTCTGGATGAAAACAAACAAAAAAGGAAAATATTTGCCCACTCTTTGTGCAATGACTCTGTGTTGGGGCCCTCTTTCAATGCTTAACCAGGCCACTTACAACTCTGCCAAAGCCTTCTCTTATTGCTTGCACTAAGCCAAATATCAGTCAGAGGTGAAAGCCTGCAGTCTTTTCAGGTCATTTCTGAACATATGTTCTCCTCTGAGCATGTGCGTGCCTTTCTAAATTTCCTAGTATATGTGGAGAGCTTTTCAATACCCTACTTCCTCACAGAATCTCTCTCCCCAAGATTTTCCCCCCAAGTTGTCATCCTGTATATTGTTTGCTTCAACAGTAATCTCTCACCTCAAGTGACAGTGGGTTGTTCATTTGCCTTTCAATGATTTAGAGGAATGTACTCTTCAATTAGCCACTTTTCCACCATGATAGAGTTCCAAGTCAGATAAGATAAAACCAAGTGACTTGCAACAGTCCTTCAAGTAGCCCTCAGACAGTTCAAAACAGACAAATACAATTGAGAACAAGGTCTGCTCCACTGCCGCTGGAACGAGGGATCAGTGTCCTACACTGGGAATATAGGCTGTCTCCTTCAAGACCATCACCCAGCTGCAGAGAAAAGTAAATCAAGGGCAAACGAAAGCACCACAAAGCTCCCCTACTATTTTTAAGCTGCTGTTTTCTCTATTCAACATTCCTTGGGTTGTTGTAAACCTTGGACTACTTTTCAGAGTTCTGACGACATTGAATCTGACAGGTTTTTTAAGATCATTTTTGTTGTTTTGTTTCTGTGGAAATATGGGCCCTTGGAGCTACCTACTCCATCATTTCCCTGACATTACTTTGCCATTCTTTTTTTATAATACTTTAAGTTATGGGATACATGTGCAGAACATGCAGGTTTGTTACACAGGTATACACATCCATCCCATGGTGGTTTGTGGCACCCATCAACCCATGATCTACATTAGGTATTTCTTCTAATGCTATCCCTCCCCTAGCACCTCAACCCCTGAAAGGCCCCAGTGTGTGATGTTCCCCTCCCTGTGTCCATGTGTCTTCGTTGTTCAACTCCCACTTATGAGTGAGAACATGTGGTGTTTGGTTTTCTGTTCCAGTGTTAGTTTGCTGAGAATGATGGTTTCCAGCTTCATCCATGTCCCTGCAAAGGACAGGAACTCATCCTTTTTTATGGCTGCATAGTATTCCATGGTGTATATGTGCCACATTTTCTTTATCCAGTCTATGATTGTTGGGCATTTGGGTTGGTTCCAAGTCTTTGCTATTGTGAATAGTGCTGCAATAAATATACGTGTGCATGTGTCTTTATAGTAGAATGATTTATAATCCTTTGTGTATGTACCCAGTAATGGGACTGCTGGGTCAAAGGGTATTTCTGGTTCTAGATCCTTGAGGAATCGCCACACTGTCTTCTACAATGGTTGAACTAATTTACACTCCCATCAACTGTGTAAAAGTGTTCCTATTTCTCTGCATCCTTTCCAGCATCTATTGTTTCCTTTTTGATGATCACCATTCTAACTGGCATGAGATGGTATCTTATTGTGGTTTTGATTTGCCTTTATCTAATGACCAGTGATGATGAGCTTTTTTTCATATTTCTTGGCCACATAAATGTCTTCTTTTCAGAAGTGTCTGTTCACATCGTTTGCCCACTTTTTGATGGTTTTTTTTTTCCCCTAGTAAATTTGTTTACGTTCCTTGTAGATTCTGGATATTAGCTCTTTGTCAGATGGATAGATTCCAAAAATTTTCTTCCATTCTGTAGGTTGCCTGTTCACTCTGATGATAGTTTCTTTTGCTGTGCAGAAGCACTTTAATTAGATCCCATTTGTCAACTTTGCCTTTTGTTGTCATTGCTTTTCGTGTTTTAGTCATGAAATATTTGCCCATGCCTATGCTCTGAATGGTATTGCCTAGGTTTTCTTCTAAAGTTTTTGTTTTAGTTCTTATGTTTAAGTCTTTAATCCATCTTGAGTTAATTTTTGTATAAGGAAGAGGTCCAGTTTCAGTTTTCTGCATATAGCTAGCCAGTTTTCCCAACACGATTTATTAAATAGGGAATCCTTTCCCCATTGCTTGTTTTTGTCAGGTT
>NW_016808215.1:85279-94528 GCF_001698545.2 Rhinopithecus bieti
GGAAGGAATGGTAGCAGCTCCTCTTTGTACCTCTGGTAGAATTTGGCTGTGAATTTGTCTGGTCCTGGGCTTTTTTCGGTTGGTAGGCTATTAATTACTGCCTCAATTTCAGAACTCTTTATTGGTCTATTCAGGGATTCAACTTATTCCTGGTTTAGTCTTGGGAGGGTATATGTGTCCAGGAATTTATCCATTTCTTCTAAATTTTCTAGTTTATTTGCATAGAGGTGCTTATAGTATTCTCTGATGGTAGTCTGTATTTCTGTGGGATCAGTGGTGATATCCCCTTTATCATTTATTTATTCAGTCTATTTGATTCTTCTCTTTTCTTCTTTGTCTGACTAGTGGTCTGTTTTGTTAGTCTTTTCAAAAAACCAGCTCCTGGATTCATTGATTTTTTGAAGGGTTTTTTGTGTCTCTGTCTCCTTCAGGTCTGCTCTTAGTTCTTTCTTGTCTTCTGCTAGCTTTTGAATTTGTTTGCTCTTTCTTCTCTAGTTATTTTAATGGTGATGTTACAGTGTCGATTTTAGATCTTTCCCGCTATCTCCTGTGGGCATTTAGTGCTATAAATTTCCCTCTAAACACTGCTTTAGCTGTGTCCCAGAGATTCTGGTACATTGTGTCTTTGTTCTCAATGGTTCAAAGAACTTATTTCTGCCCTAATTTTGTTATTTACCCAGTAGTCATTCAGGAGCAGGTTGTTCAATTTCCATGTAGTTGTGCAGTTTTGAGTGAGTTTCTTAATCTTGAGTTCTAATTTGATTACACTGGGGCCTGAGAGACTGTTTGTTATGATTCCTCTTCTTTTGCATTTCCTGAGGGGTGTTTTACTTCCAATTATGTGGTCAATTTTAGAATACATGCTATGTGGCACTGAGAAGAATGTATATTCTGTTGGTTTGGGATGGAGAGTTCTGTAGATGTCTACTAGGTCTACTTGGTCCAGAGCTGAGTTTAAGTCCTGAATATCCTTGTTAATTTTCTGTGTTGTTGATATGTCTAATATTGGCAGTGGGGTGTTAAAGTATCCCACTATTATTGTGTGGGAGTCTTAAGTCTCTTTGTAGGTCCCTAAGAACTTGCCTTATGAATCTAGGTGCTCCTGTATTAGGTGCATATATATTTAGGATAGTTAGCTGTTCCTGTTGCATTCATCTCTTTACCATTATGTAATGCCCTTGTCTTTTGTTTTTTTTTTAATTCCTATACTTTGCCATTCTTAAAACAGCTTATCCTTAATGGATTTGAAATTGGAATATTGTCAGGTACAACTGGACTGGAATGGGGAGCAAAATGTAGCAATAACTCCTGTAGTTCAAACACCTGGCAAAATGAGGGCTCTGTAACTCTAGGGGCTACAGGGGAGATGGAGACAACTGGGGATAACAGAGGATTGGATCAGTGAGCTAATGCTGGAGAGAAGAAAATGAACAAAAGTCCACAGTATGAACTGCAAGATAGTTCTAATTATGGAATTCAGGAAAAAGAAACTATATCTTCACTGTTCTCATTGTGAAGGCTAGAGTTAGTCAATGATAGAAATAGGCTTTTAAGAACTTTACTCTGGATGAAAGCAGGACAAGGGAAACAAGCTTTGCAGAAAAACAGTAAGATTGGAATGAGGAAAGAGAAAATCCATTGACAAGAAAAAATAAACAGCATTGCAGTCTCTCAGGGATGAAAATACCATCCTGAGCAGCAGCAAATAATATATATGGGGTCTGCGGACTGGGTCTTTGTTAGATTTTAAAACTGTGTTGTTGGCCAGGCGCGGTGGCTCAAGCCTGTAAACCTGGCACTTTGGGAGGCCGAGACGGGTGGATCACGAGGTCGGGAGATCAAGACCATCCTGGCTAACATGGTGAAACCCCGTCTCCACTAAAAATACAAAAAACTAGCCGGGCGCGGTGGCGGGTGCCTGTAGTCCCAGCTACTCAGGAGGCTGAGGCAGGAGAATGGCATAAACCCGGGAGGCGGAGCTTGCAGTGAGCTGAGATCCGGCCACCGCACTCCAGCCTGGGTGACAGAGCGAGACTCCGTCTCAAAAAAAAAAACTGTGTTGTTAAACGTGTGTTTAATTTTTCTTTTCCAGTGGTGAGTCAAAACACAATGGCCAGTTAACAATACTGTTCTCATAGAGTGAGGCTGTAGGGAAATGTAATACTTTCTAAAATTGTGTAAATATAAAAATATGGATGTGTAACTGTCTATATGTATTATAAATGAGAGAATACTGAAACTCTAATCAAATAATTAAACTAGGCAAATGAAAAAAAAGGCACATTAATGCATCTGGGGAAATTTGCTTTAAATTTTTTTCTATACTAAGTAATACATTTACATGGTACAAAATTAAAATAATATAAACAATATACGTTGAGAACTCATCCCATTCTGACCCAACGTTGTTTCACTATACCAAAAGCCCATGTACCACATGTAATCTTTGTGTTAGGTTTTTGTTGGTTTTTTTTAGATGGAGTCTTGCTCTGTCACCCAGGCTGGAGTGCAATGGCACAATCTTGGCTCACTGCAACCTCTGCCTCTTGGGTTCAAGTGATTCTCCTGCCTCAGCCTCCCAAGTAGCTGGGATTACATATGTGCACAGCCATGCCTGACTGATTTTTGTATTTTTAATAGAGACAGAGTTTCACCATGTTGCCCAGGCTGGTCTCGAACTCCTGACCTCAAGTGATCTGTTTGCCTCATCTTCTCAAAGTGTTGGGATTACAGGCGTAAGTCATCATGCCCGAACAGTGTTAGTTTTTCATGTATACTTTCAGTGGGTCTTTGTGCATATAAAAAATTCAAGAAGCATATATTAAGTTAAAACCTAACATTAAAGTCTTAATAATGCATACTGTCCTATGTGAAAGTGTGATTTATTTTTTCTCAACTGAATCTTTAATTGCAAATTAAAGTACAAAGATTTGAATATGAATGACATTACTGAACAACAAAATATAACCAAAGACAAAAGACATACAAATGAGCTTTTTCTAATGTATTAAAATATACACCCTTCCATCCTTTGGTTTATTACATGAAGAGTGTAGTAAGAAACAAGAGTTTCTAGGTGAATTAATATATTTCTGGGGATTTTCAATGGTAGTATCTGTATTTTAAAATAAAATAAAACAATCACACCTAGACACATCACATTCAAACTGCAGTAAATTCAAAATAAAGAGAAAATGTTGAAGGCAGCCAAAGGCAGGGGATTGGTGGGGAGGCACAATACGTACAAAGAAACAAAGATGAGAATTACAGGACACTTCTCATTAGAAACTATGCAAACCAGAATACAAACAGTATAGAAAGAAAAAAAATCAACACATAATTCCATATATCCCCCAGCAAATATATCCCTCAAAAATGAAGACATAATGAAAACTTTTAAGACAAAAACTGAGAAAATTCAGTAGCAGCCAACCAGCAATACAAGAAACATTAAAGAAAGTTCTTCAAACAGAAAGGATGCTGTATAAAATTTGGTAAACATGCAAAGTAATGAAGATTTCCAGAAGCAGTTAAGAATCTAACTTTTAATTGCTCTGAAAGACACTTGACTCCCTAAAGCAAAAATAATAGCAATGTACTGTGGCTTTATAGCATATGCAAAAGACAAATGCTTGACAACACCTGGACAAAAGTTTGAAGGGAGGAATTGGGAGTGTACAGTTGTATAAGTAAAGTAGTATATATTCAAAATCTCAGGAATCACCACTAAAGAACTTATTGATGTAACCAAACACCACCTGTTTCCCAAAACCTAGTGAAATAAAATAAATAAAATGGTATATATTATTTAAAGAGAGGCTGTCATTAACTATAGATGTATATTGTAAATTCTACAGTAAATGCTAAAACAATTATGAAAAGAGGTACAGGTTGAGTACCCCAATCTGAACATCCAAATGCTGAAAAATCTGAATTTTTTTGAGTGCTGACATGACAACTCAAAGGAAATGCTGATGGGAGTGTTTTGGATTTCAGATGTTCAGACTGAGAATACTCAACTGATAACTACAATACAAATATTCCACAATCCGAAAAAATCTGAAATCCAAACACTCCTAATCCCAAACAGTTTGGGTAAGGGATATTCAACCTGTATAAATAAGCTAACTGTGGATATAATATGAAATCATTTTTTAAAATTAGCAAAAAATGTGTAACAAGAGGAAAAGAAATGAAGACAGAAGGTAACCAAAAACAGATTTATATCTGACCATATCAATTACTAAATGATATATAAATGACATAAACATACCAATTATAACAGAAATCATCAGATTGGAGTATAAAGCAACAATAATCAAATTAAAGCTGGAGTGGCTATACTATTATTAGGCAAACGTGAATAAAAGGCTATAGTGGTGATATTCAAAGCAAACAAAGTAGGCATCAAAACAAGGATTATCACCAGAAATGAGGGACATTAAATAATAATAAAGAGGCAATTTTACCAAAAAGACATAAAATTAAATGTGTATGCACAAAACAACACAGCTTCAAAATATACAAAGCCAAAACTGATAAAGACTAAACAACCCACAATTACAGTTGGAGACTTCATTCTCATTAATCAATAAAACAAATAGGAAGAAAACCTGTAAGTCATGATGAAATCTTGCCACGATGAAAAAAAAAACATACACCAAGATGGATCATACTCTGGGCCATGTAATTCACTGCACCAATTTAAAAGAATTGAAACCACACACAGTATATTCTCATATCACAACAAAATTAAATGAGAATCAATAACAAAACAATCTCAGGAAAGTCCCCCAATACCCATGGAAATTAAATAACCCATAGATGAAAAACATAACCCATGAGTTAAATAACTTAAATCAAATAAAATAAAAGATAACATATCAGAATTTGTAGAATGCCACTAAGGCAGCATTTAGAGAAAAATTTACAGCATGAAAATGCTTCTATTGGAAGAGAAGGAACTTACATCAATTATCTAAGCTTTTTTAAGCTTAATAAACTTAAAAAAAAAAAAAGCTGGGTTCAATGGCTCACACCTGTAATCCCAGGATTTGGGGGAGGTCAAGGCAGGAGAACTGCTTGAGCCCAGGAGTTTGAGACTAGCCTGCGTTAACAGAGTGAGACCCTGTCTATGAAAAAAGAAGAAAAAAAAAAGGAAAATTAAACCCCTAAGCAAGAAGGAAGAAAACAAACAAATAAAATGAAAGCAGAAATCAACCAAACTAAAAGAGGAACAATGGTGAAAAAATAAAATAAATAAACTTTGAAAAGAACAAGAAAACAAAACAGAAATTACCAATTGTAGGACTGTATTATGATTGCAGATCCTAATGACAGGCCAGGCGCGGTGGCTCACGCCTGTAATCCCAGCACTTTGGGAGGCTGAGGCAGGTGGATCACTTTGAGGTCAGGAGTTCAAGACCTGCCTGGCCAACATGGTGAAACCCCGTGTCTACTAAAAATACAAAAATTAGCTGGGCATTGTGGCAGGTGCCTGTAATCTCAGCTACCCAGGAGGCTGAGGCAGGAGAATCGCTTGAACCCGCCCGGGAGGCAAAGGTTGCAATGAGTGCAAGATCACGCCACTGCACTCCAGCCTGGGAGACACACACACACACACACGCCAGATCCTAATGACATTAAAATGAAAACAAATATTATGAAAAACTTTATGCCATACGTGACAATCTAGATGAAATAGACATTTTAAAAAGAAAACCTACCAAAATTCATCCAAGAATAGACATCTTGAATATTCCTATACCTATTAATGACATTGAATTCAAGTTAAAACACCTCCAGAAACACCACCACCAGGCCTAGGCCTCTTATATGTATCAAACATTTAAGGGAAAAGAAACTACCAATACTACACAAACATTTTGAGGAAAAGAAGAAAAGAGGAGAAAATATTTCCCATTTTATAAGGCTAGCATTATCTTGCTACCAAAATTAGAAAAATGCATGAAGACAACAGATCAATATTCCTCATAAACATAGACACAAAATTCCTCAACAAATACCAACAAGTAGAATATATGAAAAGAATACTGCACCATGATTAATTGGTTTATCTCAGGAATGCAATGTTGTTCAAACATTTTAAAATGAATGTAATTCACCATATTAATAGACTAAAGAAGGAAAACTCTTCAATCATCTTAGTAGATGCAGAAAAAGCTCTTAGGGAAACAAGCAAAGAAACAAAAACCGTATTGGAAAAGAAGAAATAACTGTCTCCATTTGCATACAACATGATTATGTATAAAGAATGAAAACATTACCAGAACTAATAAATCAGTTTCAAAAGGTCCTGAGATGCAATGTTAACATACAATGTTAATATAAATAAGTTGCATTTCTATATACTATTATGAACAAATAGAAACTTACAATAGAACAAAATTTTCAGGAATTTTTAAAGTACAAGTCTAACAAAACATAGGCAATATCTGTGTACTGAAAAATACAAATCAATGACGAAATAAAAGACCTAAATAAGAGAAGAGACATACCATGTTCACTGATTGGAAGACTAAAGAAGTCAAATCTTCCAACACGCTTCCCATTAAAAGCCCTGCAAATATTCTTTAAAAGAATCAACAAGATGGTTCTACAACTTACACGATAAAGCAAAAGAATAGCTAAAGCAATTTTGAAAAAGCAAAGTTGGAAGACTCGTGCTACCTGATTTAGAGAGAGTTACTAGAAAAGCTATGTTATTAATCAAGAACAACTGGCTGCGTATGGTGAACAGACAAAGATCAACGAGCAAGAATAGAGAGTTCAGAAATAGGCCCACTCGTATATGGTCAATTGATTTTTGACAAAGATACAAAGTCAATTCAATGGAGAAAAGATCATTTTTTCAATAAATGGTGTTGGCATAACTGGACATCTATAGTTTTAAGATGAATAAACATGTTTTATATTATATGCAAGTATTAAAAATGGACCATACATCTGTATGTAAAACCTAAACTTATAAAATTAGAAGAAAACATAGGAGAAAGTCTTTGAGACCTTGGATTAGGCAAAGGTTTCTTAGATATGACACCAAAAGCATGATACATCAAAGAAAATTATGATAAATTAGACTTCACAAAAATTTTAAACTTCTGCTTAACCACAGAGTGAAAAAATTTTGCAAATCACATACCTGATAAAGCACTTGTATCAATAATATACAAAGAACCCATAAAACTCAATAAGAAAACAAGTAACCCAATAAAAAAAAAATGGGCAAAGTATTTAAATAGACTTTACCAAAGATATGATAGTGGAAAATCAGCACATGAAAAGCATGTTTAGAAAAATGCAAATTAAAAACACAGTAAGATACTACTAGGGTAGAATAGCTAAAATTAAAAGAGACTGACCATTATACATTCTGATGAAAATGTGAAGAAAACATGTACACTGCTGGTGAAAACATAAAACAGCACATCCACTTTGGAAAAGAAGTGGAAATTCCTTAAAAAGTTAAACATGGCCGGGCGTGGTGGCTGTAATCCCAGGACTTTGGGAGGCCGAGGCAGGTGGATCACAAGGTCTGGAGTTCGAGACTAGCCTGGCCAGCACAGTGATACCCCGTCTCTACTAAAAATACAAAAAATTAGCTGGGCATGGTGCCGCATGCCTGTAGTTCCAGCTACTTGGGAGGCTGAGGCAGGATAATTGCTTGAACCCAGCAGGCAGAAGTTGCCACACCACTGCATTCCAGCCTGGGCGACAGAGTGAGACTCCATCTCAAAAAAAAAAAAAAGTTAAACACAATGTTTGGGGTGATGGGCATCCCAACTACACCGATTTGATCATTACACATTGTACACATGTACTGAAATACCACATGTACTCCTCCAAATTTGTATAATTGTGATAAATAAAAATACTAAATTAAAAATACAATAAAATTCACACATATACTTACCATATGATCCAGTTATCCAACTCCTAGCTATTTATCCAAGATAAAATATATAGTCTAGAGTTATATATGGTATATATATATCTTTACTTCTGGACTATACATATCTCCATGCAAACACTTGTACACAAACAAGTGTTGACAGCATATCATAGCATTTATAATAGCCAAGTTTGAAAACAACTCAAATCCCCATCAACACATGGATTAAAAAAAAAATTGTGGTATATCTACACAATTACAATAATGATCAGTAATGAAGAATTAATTCTATACAGACCACAAAGATGAATCTCTTTCTGCCAGAAGTAAGGGAAAAAAAGAGTATATACTGTATGGTTTTCATTTGTTAGAATAGTAGGAAATGCAAACTACTCTACAGAGACAGAAAGCAGTCAGTGGTTGCTTGGGGATTGGGGAGGAGCAGAATGGAGATTAAAAGGGAGATATGAGGTGACTTTGAAGAATGATGGATATTTTTGCTATCTTGATTGTGGTGATGGTTTCAAAGATACACATACTAAAACTTTAAAAATCGAACACTTTAAATATGTACAGCTTATTGTATGTTAATTATACCTCAAAACTTAAAAGGGGGAGGGAAAAAGAAGAGAAATATGGGTATAAATTGCTGAAGGGCTCTCCAACTTACAATTTTCAAGTAAATGGCTATCCTAAAACCTGCATTTTTAAGATGATTATTATCTCTGAGTCAGGGCCCCAGGCTGGAGTGCAGTGCAACATCACAACTCACTACAGCCTCAACCACCTGGGCTCTAGCAATCCTCCCACTTCAGCCACTCAGCCTGTAGCTGGGACTACAGGTACATGACACCATGCCCGGCTAATTTTTTGATTTTTTTGTAGAGATGGGGTCTCACTGTGTTGCCCATGTTGCTCTTGAACTCCGGGGCTCAAGCCATTCTCCTGCCTCAGCCTCTGAGAGTGCTGGGATTACAGGTATGAGCCACCATGCCTGGCAAAAGCTGCATATTTTTAAATAAACCTGATTTTGTGGAGAAACTACCAAGTAAATAGTTTCAGATAAGTCCTAAAAAGGATTCCTTCCTCAAGTGGACTGCAAAATTATAGTTGGAAGAGGTGCATTCAGTTAGGTTACAGCTACTAGGTTAAAGTTTCAAACATGGCTTTTCAACATTTAATTTTCAGTATTGGATTTTCAATCATCAAACAAGAAGAAATATTTTTAAATGGCATCAACAAGGTCAGAAATGTAATCAAGGAAGTAGGAAATACAAAACATATCTCTTAGATGGGGGTGTCCAATCTTTTGGCTTCCCTGGGCCACACTAAGAGAA
>NW_016808215.1:94995-158590 GCF_001698545.2 Rhinopithecus bieti
AAAAAAAAAAAAACAAACTCATGTTTTAGAAAGTTTATGAATTTGTGTTGGGCCACTTTCAAAGCTGTCCTGGACTGCAAGTTAGACAAGCTTGCCTTAGATTGTTGACTTACCATAGGAAAAGCCTGAGTCGAAAAGGAGCAAAAGACTTCCTAGGCAAATCTGGTACTTTTTGAAGGATATTCCATTCTTATATTTGTACTTTATTCATGTGAAATGGGATGCATGCTCTACAGAATGTAAACTTAGGGGTTCTGGCCTTGCAATGTAATTTATGCAAACAGCATTTAAGAGTAGCTTTGAAGTCAGCAAGACAGACCTGAGTTCAAACTGTGGTTGTGGCATTTACTACTGACTGACTTAGGGAAGGTACTTAAACCTGTAAAACCTAAATTTACTTACAAAAAAAAATACAAACATAACATTTATTCATAGAACTGCAGATTAACTACACATTGGACACACAGCACATTGCTTCATACATGGTCCTAATTTTCTGTAAAAAATATGCTTGTGTTTTCTTATGTCAATTTGGGCATTTTTTTAAACCTAAAAGACTTGAGAAGTGCTGAATTGAGATAATCCATATCTGTAGTACATATGTATCTCAGAAGCAAGGCTTCCGAGAAACTAAAATTTGCTTAGACCAAGGAATGGCAAACTTCCTAAAAACAGCCAGACAGTAACGTTTTGGGTCTTGTGGGCCACGGATGGTCTCTGTAGCATATTCTTTTTTTTTTCTTATAACTCTTTAAACATTTAAAATCTCAGCTCTCATGTTGTACAAAAAGAGAACACAGGCTAGATTTGGCCAGCAGGCTATAGTTTACTGATCCCTTGTTTAGAAATTTCTAGTATAAGTTAGCAGATATCTAGTAATAGTGACATCTATGTTGAAAATAATAGTTAACACTATACAGATCTTACTATATGCCAGGCATATAGTTTTAACCCTTAGCACAGAACTAAAAGATATTATCCTCAAACATTGACGACACAAGCAAATTGAGGAATAGAGAGGTTAAGCATTTTGTCTGCAGTTACACAACTAGCAAATGGCTGCACTGAACAAGAAAGTCTAATTCCAGGGTTGGCTTTTTCTTTTTTTTCTTTTTTTTTTTTTTGAGATGGAGTTTCACTCTTGTTGCCCAGGCTGGAGTGCAATGGCACGATCTCAGCTCACTACAACATCCACCTCCTAGGTTTAAGCAATTCTACTGCCTCAGCCGAATAGCTGGGATTACAGGCGCCCACCACCACGCCTGGGTAAAGTGGGTAACTTTTTGTATTTTTTGTAGAGACAGGGTTTTACCATGTTGGCCAGACTGGTCTGGAACTCTTAACCTCAGATGATCCACCCACTTTGGCCAGCCAAAGTGCTGGGATTAAAGGCGGCAGCCACTGCACCCAGCCAGCTTTTTCAAGATGGGGTCTCACCGTCACCCAGGCTGGAATGCAGTGGTGTAATCATAGCTCACTGCAGCTTCAAACTCCTGGGCTCACGTGATCCTCCCGCCTCAGCCTCTTGAGTAGTTGAGACTATAGGTGTGAACCACTGTGCCTGGCTGAGAGTCTGCTATTATACTATACTACTTTGTTACCAACCTTCTGACTTGGTCTCTTTAACACTAGTTTCTCCTAAAATGCCTTTGTCCTCTCAAGAAGCAGTAGAGGGATGCGGTTTGAGACTTTGTCAAACTACCTCTGAGAAGATTAAGAAGAGAATGAGAGGTAAATAAAGCAATGTTAATCAGTGGCATCAGTGACACTCCCAGGCTAGGAGAGCTCTGCAACAGTTCACAAGAAACCATTCCTTAACATTAACTGTGCTAGTACCTGCAAGGTAACATTGACTGGAAGGCTCTCATCTGAATATATCTGTCTTTGGATATTTCTATCAGATACTTTTCTTCATGATCCTACGGGAACATTTTATTTGGTTTAAAGGGTCAATACCCTGAGAATGCAAAAAACTGTAATGTTTGGGAGACTATGCCATTCAAAAATCATCTCTGGCATCAGTCATCCAATACTCCCATTCTCTCCAAAAGACAGAACCCCCAAGTTCTAGTTGGATGCATGTCCACATTCCCCAGTAAATATATGAATGATACTGGGAGACAAATATCTGATTCTTGAAGAATGAAGATGCAACACAGAATAGGGGTAAGGCTAGAAAAAAAAACCAAACACTATGATATTAAGAACTGGAGATAAAAGCAGGAACTCATCATTAATTCTTTCTACCTTTCTACTTCTCTTCCTGTCTATATACCTCTTTCCCCTCCTTCATCCCCTAGTGGAAAAAAAAAAAAAAAAAAAAAAGGCTTATCTATTACAGCTATTACCCAGATCTTGATGTTTAACTACCATCCCCCAATCAGAAGGATCTGAGTTCTCAAAGAAACAGCAAATTCCATGGATGGGGCAGGAAGAATACAAGATGAGCTTGGAATATTGTATTGTGTAGATGTGCTCAAATTTATTTAAAAATACATGACGGGCAAACAAGACAGAAGGGAAACTTCCTTAGTGTAGAACAACAATCTAACAAGTATTGGAGGAATGATGAAGGTTGAATATATCACCCTACACCGTCAGAGCAATTACTGATTTAGGCCAGACGTAGAGAATGCTTAAACTAGTGGAGGAAAATGTATGAAAAACAAGCTATTTATAGAGTCAGGAAGTTGCCCCACAAGTTGCCTTTGTAATTATTAATTATAAAGAAAAAAATAGTAATTTCACAGTGGAAAAACCCAGCACGGCCCTCCCCAATCAAGTGTTCCAAGTTAACATCACCTATAAAGGTACAAACATACCGTGTTTCCTGATGTGCTGCACACCACTTAGAGTCCTCAGGGAAAAAAATGTAATTCAAATCCAATTGTAAGGAAACCTCAGGCAAATCCAAATTAAGAGACATTCTACAAAATAATCTCAAGAATATCAAGGTCATTAAAAACAATGAAAGAGGTAGCAATTCAGATTAAAGCAGTCTAAATGCAATGTGTAATCTTTGGACTCTTGAACAGAAAACCAATAAATATATTATTGGGATAACTGTAAGATTTAAATAAGGTCTGTAGGTTACATAGTGTTATGCATTAATAGTAAATTTTCTTTCTGGGTGCAGTGCCTCATGCCCATAATCCTAGCATTTTGCAAGGCTGAGGTGGAAGGATCACTTAAGTCCAAGAGTTCGACACCAGTTTAGACAACATAGCGAGAGCCCATCTCTACAAAAATCTTTAAAATTAGGTGGGCATGGGGGTCAACGCCTGCAGTCCCAGCTACTTGAAAGGCTGAGTGGAGAGGATCGCTTGAGCCCAAGAGTTCAAGGCTGGGGTGAGCTATAATCACCCCCCTGCACTCAGCCTGGACAACAGAATGAGACCCTGTCTCTAAGTAAATAAATCACTGGAATGTTGTATTAAAGCTAAGTAGATATCCTTGTTCTTAGGAAAGCACCCTTAAGTATTTAGTGTAGGGAGAAGGATGTAACATATTCATATGGCAAAACTTTATGTATAAATGCATATAACATGTATAAGTATGGGTATATATATGCTCATACTTATTGAGAGAATAATTCAAACATGTTAACAACTGGTGAATCTGGGTAAAGAGTATATGGGAGCTTTTATATAATTTCTATAATTTTTCTGAAAGTTTTAAATTATTTCAAAATAAGTTTAAAGAAATATAAAAATATACATAAAGTAAAATCCCATTATTTAGAGAGAACTATAAATACTTATTCATCTATGCGTTTTACAAAATAGGATCACATAAAAATCTCACATTTTTTTTTTCAAGTTAATATACTCTGAACATCTTCCAACATCCACAGCTAAAAATTTACCTTTTCCCATTTGATGTCTGCATAGTGTGCTGCTGGATTGGTAAAGCACAAAATACTTTGGCAATCCAACTATTTCTGTTTGCTATTAAAACAATGATGCACTGACTATCCTTTATTTGTTTATTTATTTGGGACGCAGTCTCACTCTGTCACCAGGCTGGAGTGCAATGGCGTGATCTTGGCCCACTGCAACCTCCACCTCCCGGGTTCAAACGATTCTCCTGCCTCAGCCTCCCAAGTAGCTGGGACTATAGGCACGTGCCACCACGCCTGGCTAATTTTTTTGTATTTTTAGTAGAGACGGGGTTTCACCATATTAGCCAGGATGGTCTTGATCTCCTGACCTCATGATCCACCCGCCTTGGCCTCCCAAAGTGCTGTGATTACAAGCATGAGCCACCATGCCCGGCCATACTATCCTTTAATATACCTCTATGGCAGACATATATTTACTTCTGAAGATCAAAGATTCATCCCTGGGGATATATTCCTTAATTTTAAATCTATGTACCATATAAAATAATCATATTATGACTCCTTAGTTACAGAAAATTTTTAGTCAGTAATTTTATTCATTATTCATAGCTTTCCAGCTTTCATGAAAATAATGATCACTGTAGGTATAAAATGAAAATTAAAAGGAATAATAACTCAAAACTCTCCCTGGCCAAAAAACCAGTTAGCATATGGCAAATATCCTTCCACACATTATCTTCAGGCATATATTCACATTGAAAAGTGATCATTTATATTAACTAGATCTTACCAAGAGAGCCACAAGCCCCATTTTTCCCCTAAATACGAGTTCTATTCCTGTTCATGGTTCTATGTCATCATCTTGATGGATTTGTTAGAAAGATTCCAAGCGTGAATAAACCCCCTTCCACTCTCAATACTTTTATAGGGTTTACCACCAGCATGCACTCTCCAAAAACTTGAAAAGGTCCATTCAGACAAAAGTTGGTAACACACTTCTCATTTTAAAGCTTTTTGCCAATATGGACTTTCTGATGATATGTAAGACGTGAACGGTGACGGAAGTCCTTATCACATATGTCACATTTGTATGGTTTTTCTCCAGTGTGGACTCTCTGATGGGCTTGAAGACGTGCACTCTGACTGAAGCCTTTACCACACTCTTCACATTTAAAGAGTTTTTCCCTGGTGTGAACACCCAGGTGGACTCGAAGATTTGAGGGGAGACTGAAGGCTTTACCACACTCCTCACATATGTGGGGTTTCTCTCCCGTGTGGACCCTCTGATGATGGCGAAGATTCAAGCTCCTACCAAAGCCTTTCCCACACTCTTCACATTTGTAAGGTTTTTCTCCAGTGTGGCCTCTCTGATGGTATATAAACTGCGAACTGTATCTAAAGCCCTTTCCACACACATCACATTTGTACGGCTTTTCCCCCGTGTGGACTCTCTGATGGGATTGAAGACCAGAGGACTGACTGAAGCCCTTACCACAGACACCACATTTGTATGGCTTCTCTCCAGTATGGACTCTCTGATGTACCCGGAAATCGATGGCCTGACTGAAGCTCTTATCACACTGCTCACATTTATAGGGTTTCTCTCCTGAGTGAACTCTTTGATGAGCATGAAGATTTGATCTCCAACTGAAGCCCTTCCCGCATTCCTCACATTTATATGGTTTTTCTCCAGTGTGAATTACTTGGTGTAGTTTAAGATTTGAACTATAACTGAAATCCTTACCACACACATCACATCTGTATGGTTTCTCTCCAGTGTGGACTCTCTGATGGGTTTGAAGCTTTGAGGACTGACTGAAGCCCTTCCCACACGTTTCACATTTGAATCGTTTCTCCCCAGTGTGGACATTTTGATGGACTTGGAGATTTGAAGCCTGACTGAAGCCCTTACCACACTCCTTACATTTATAGGGTTTCTCTCCCGTGTGAACTCTGAAATGAATATGCAGATCTGTATTACGGGTAAAGCCTTTCCCACACGCCTCACACTTGTATGGCTTCTCTCCTGTGTGGACTCTCCGATGGCATATTAATGGTGAATTGTGGCTGAAGCCCTTACCACACACATCACATTTGTAGGGTTTCTCTCCAGTGTGCACTCTCTGATGGATGTGAAAATGTGCAGCCTGAGTGAAGCCCTTACCACACTCCTCACATTTATAGGGTTTCTCACCCCTGTGGACCCTCTGGTGAACACGGAGATTAACACTCCAACCGAAGCCCTTACCACACTCTTCGCATTTGTATGGTTTTTCTTCAGTGTGGACTCTCTGATGGCACTGAAAATTTGAACTTTGACTGAAGCATTTACCACATTCCTCGCATTTATAGGGTTTCTCTCCAGTATGAGTTCTGTAATGAATGATAAGACCCGTGCTGCTGCTGAATCCTTTGCCGCAACTGTCGCATCTATAGGACTTTTCTCCTGTATGATTAGATTGGTAAGAATGAAAAGAGCTCTTATTGAAGCAATCACCAGATTCATGACATCTATTGAGTTTCTCTCCTGGGTGGATTCTCTGAAGAGTTTGCAGATGTGAGCTTTGACTGAGGCATTTTTCTCCTGTGTGAACATTCTGATGAAGGGGAAGCCCTGGGTTATAACTGAAGCCCCTTCCACACTCACCACATGGATGGGGTTTCTCTCCTAAGGGTAATTTCTGATTGGTGCCATCACTAATGATTTTGCCATATTCATTACCTTTGCAGGGTTTTGGTTCTGTGTCAGTTTTAATATGCTCATGAAATGGTGACTTCTTCATGAAGTCTTCATGTATATGCAGGTTATTTTTCACATCAATTTGCTTACCTCTACTCTGAATCTGTGACTCACTCAGATATATAATCCTGCAAGAATGCTGGGTTCTCCAAAATGAAAACTCTTGATTTTCAATATAAATCCCTTTAGGGTTCATTATATTGTTCTCATTTTCAGAAACCTGAATAGAGTCACCTTGTAGTAACTGGGAACTCTTCCCCTGAAGACACCTGGTTAATTCCCTTGCAACCTGTTTCCAGATTTGCCAGCAGGATAGCTCTTGATTTGAAAGGTATTTTAATGCAAATTTTTGGAGTGTCTCCATCTTATTTTGATGCTGGCTGCCTATAAAAAAAAAAAAAAAAAAAGGCAATATTTAGAGATGAGGGCAGTAAATGCTTTCTTCAGAAATATCAGAATTTCACACTTAGGTCATGGGAGAAAGCCTTGATAAACCAGGGAAAAAGTGACCTTGTCCTTACAGCATCGTGTATTCTTTTGTCATGTTTTTCATACAGGTGTAAACAAAGAATGGGGTCAACAGGCTCCCATTCACTAAGTATAAACATGATCCATTTAGAACCATAAGTCTAACAGTTTAATATGAGAGCTAAAAGCTAAAATCAGGTAGCTGCAGGGCAACAGACAATCCACATTGCGACCTACAATAACATCAATTAATAGCCTACTCACCTCTTCCTCAGTAGGCTTATGACAAGTGGGATTCGAATAACCAGTTAGGTTAGAAAAGTTCAGACTGTAGGCATAAAATAGTATTTTAGATCCTGTTAGAAACTATTATCCAACAGGAAATTTGGGAAAGCAGTTGGAATAAGATCATTGTTCTAAAACCTGGTAGAAATCCAGGTCTCTGGACAAGAAGTGGAAAAGGGAAAGTTAATCTTGTGTAACTAGGAGAGAACTTCGGAGAGGAAAGAAATAGAACATAATGCAAACTCTCAAAGCCAACACAGAAGACGAAGAGAGGGAGAAGTATGTTCAGCTTGGAAACTTCCTCCCAGAAAGCAGGGAGCCTTGCTTGTTCTCTTGCTCCTGTCAGGTCTCTGCTCACATATTACATGTTACTCTATCCATGATGCCTTCCATAACACACGATCTAAAAATAAATCAACAGTACCACCATACACCTTTTTTTTTTTTTTTAAACAGTCTCGCTCTGTCGCCCAGCCTGGAGTGCAGTGGTGCAATCTCAGCTCACTGCAACCTCCACCTCCCAGGTTCAAGAGATTCTCTTCCTCGGCCTCCCAGGTAGCAGGGATTACTGGCACATGCCACTACACTCAGCCAATTTTTGTATTTTTAGTAGAGATGGGGTTTTGCCATCCTCGCCAGGCTGGTCTCAAACTCCTGACCTCAAGTGATCTGCCCACCTCGGCCTCCCAAAGTGCTGGGATTACAGGCTGAGCCACCACACCTGGCCTGCCATACAACTTCAACTCTTCCCAGTTCGATTACCCTGCTTGACTTTTCCCCACAGTACTTATTATTTGATTTACTATATACTTTCTTTTTTTTTTCCTTTGTCTCTTTAGACCCACTAGAATGTAATGGTCATGAAAAAAAACACGCATTTTGTTTTCTTCATTGCTTTATCCCCACTGTAACAAGGGTTTTCAAATTGCTGCGATGCATTAGTGCACCATGAAACCAAGTATATAACTTGTGACCAAAAAAAAAACCAGAATAAGAACATGCTTAGTGTGTTAAAAGCAATAAGAGTATCACTACAGGAAATACTTGTTTTAGTTTGTAAACATACACATAAATATAAACATATTTATGCTTAGTCAAGATGTAAAATTATACTTATGTTGAAGGTCATGGTTAGAAACGTATGAAAGACTTCGGCTTAAAATGTTTAGGGGGTGGTTTACCAAGTCCTAATCAAGTAATTTGCCTAAATGAAATGTTACATTCTAATAATACAAACTCAAAAAAAAAATATTGACAGTTATCTACACATTTCTGGATATGGCAGGATGAGTAATGACACGCGACCCCCAAGAGATGTCCACATCCTGAACCCTCAAACCTGCGAACAGTTAATGTTATGGCAAAAAGGAATTTACAAGCCAGGCAGCTCATACTTATAATCCCAGCACTTTGGGAGGCTGAGGCAGGTGGATCACTTGAGGTCAGGAGTTTGAAACCAGCCTAGACAACACAGTGAAACCCCGTCTCCGCTAAAAAAGAATACAAACTGTTAGCCTCGCGTGGTGGTGGGCACCTCTAAGCTACTAGGGAAGCTAAGACATGAGAATCACTTGATCCCAGGAGGCGGAGGTTGCAGTGAGCCAAGATTGCGCCACTGCACTTCAGCCTGGATGACAGAGCAAGACTCTTGTCTACAAAAATTTTTTTAAAAAGCAATTTATAGATATGATTAAACGAAAGCTCTTAAGGAGATTATCCTAGATTATCCAATGAGCCCGAAGTAATCACAAGTCCTTACAAAAGGGAAGAGGGAACTGTCCCAGATTTCACCCTATACATCTCCCCCTTTTGCTGGTTCCAATGTGTATCTTTTTTGCTATAATAAAACTGTAAGTCCAGGACGGGTGCAGTGACTCACGCCTGTAATCCCAGCAATTCTGGGAGGCCGAGGCGGGCAGATCACGAGGTCAGGAGATTGACACCATCCTGGCTAACATGGTGAAACCCCGTCTCTACTAAAAAATACAAAAAATTAGCCAGGTGTGGTGGCGGGCACCTGTAGTCCCAGCTACCTGGGAGGCTGAGGCAGGAGAATGGCGAGAACCTGAGAGGCGGAGCTGTAGTGAGCCAGGATCGTGCCACTGTACTCCAGCCTGGGTGACAGAGCAAGATTCCATCTCAAAAAAAAAAAAAAAAACTGTAAGTCCAGCACCTTCCCGAATTCTGTTAGTCATTCTAACAAATTATCACGGAACTCCCAAATTTGTAGCTACTTGGTCAGAGGTGAGCAAAATTATCTGGGAATCCCTAAACTTAGAGCTGGTATATAGAGAGCAGTCTTGTGGAAGACTATGCCCTTACTCTGAAAGTCCAGACTACCTTCAGGTGTTTGGTACCAGAAGTCACTGCAACATGTAAAGTGCTTCTCACATTGCTTGTGGTGGAAGCTAAGATTAATACATGTGGATGCAAATTACACTGGAAAACCAATTTAGAAATTCTGGAATTTTCTTTGCCTAATCAGGACTCACCTCAACTCCACAGGTATGTCAGTGCCTTTGGACTTCTGGAAACGTCCAATTCAAAACTGCTGAAGAACTACTGTATGTAAGTTATATAACTGTTTGGGTATTAGAGGGAAGGGAAAATGGGAAAGTGGGAAGTCAGCTGTATGGATGAGGCAGTTTTCACCAATGAGTAAAGCCAACTTGATACTGATACAAGGAAACTGATGAACTGTAATACCTGCCAGTTGCCACTGATAATTTTTGATAGTGTACTTACACATTCCAACAGCTGTGAATAGCTTTTATCTTCTAAGGTTAGTAGGTTTGAATATTTACATATCCAAAAATGTCTTAGAAATTACGAGTTATGTTAGACATCCACTAGAAGACAGTGTTCCCAAATAATTAATCACACTGCTGTGCTCTCAATCTATGAGTTAACTCTCAGAGTAAAAGGGATGTGATGTCTACTTGTCTCCATTCTCTTTAAGTTTTTTGTTAATAATTCTTATAAAAATAAACCCTTTGGCTGGGCATGGTGGTTCATGCCTGTAATCCCAACACTTTGGGAGGCTGAGACAGGGAGACCGCGAGGTCAGGAGTTCGAGATCAGCCTGGCCAACATGGTGAAACCCCATCTCTACTAAAAATACAAAAACAAGCCAGGCATGGTGGCAGGTGCCTGTAATCCCAGCTACTCAGGAGGCTGAAGTAGGAGAATTGCTTGAACCCAGGAGGCAAAGGTTGCAGTGAGCCAAGATCACACCACTGCACTCCAGCCTAGGTGACACAGCCAGACTACATCTCGGGGAGCGGGGGTGAGGAGGCAGGGGAAGCCCTTTAACATGTGTTCCTCTGACCTATGGAGAATGTTTCAGAATATTACTTGTACATGGAGCATAGTTGCAAAATCCTGAAACATGTTGAAGGTATCAAAGAAAAACCTTTGAGATAGGGTGGCAGAAAATGCTACAAGATTTGTTAAAAGAAGGACTTTATTATGCAAAAATGAAAAGTAACAATACCTAGGATAATTCCTGAGGTTAAGTTTGCATATGAAAATGAGACCCACTAAAGTGAAGCAAATATCTAACATTCCTAAACACATCAAACATGAAGCAGCATGTAGACCTAAAAAGGGAGATGAACCAAAGAAGATGAATTATATCCATCAACTACTCAGAGAATTCAGAGCCTAGTCTATCATGTTAATAGATAAGCTTCCTTGTTTTGTTTTTGGGGTGGGGAGAGCATATAAATTTACATCATCCACGGTGTCTCACACCAGTAATCCCAGCACTTTGGGAGGTCAAAGTGGGTGGATCAGGAGATCAGAAGTTCGAGACCAGCCTGGCCAACATGGTGAAACCCCATCTCTACTAAAAATACAAAAATTAATTGGGCGTGGTGGTGGTCACCTGTAATCCCAGCAACTTGGGAGGCTGAGGCAGGAAAATCATTTGAACCTGGGAGGTGGAGGTTGCAGTGAGCCAAGATGGCGCCACTGCACTCTAGCCTGGGTGACAGAGCAAGACTCAGTCTTAAAAAAAAAAAAAAAAAAAAAATTCACATCATCTAGGAATACCTAATTTTTATTTTTAATTTTGTGTGTGAGACAAAGTCTCACTATGTTGTCCAGGTTGGTTTCAAATTCCTGGGCTCACTTGATCCTCTTGCCTCAGCCTCCCAAGTAGCTGGGACTACAGGTGTATGCGAACATGCCTGGCTAATATTTTTTTATTTTTTTGTAGAGATGGAGTCTCATTGTGTTGCCCAGGTTGGTCCGGAACTCTTCAACTCAAGTGATCCTCCCACTTCAGCCTCCCATGTAGCCAAGATTACAGGTGTGCACCACCATACCCAGCTTACTTTTAATTTTTAAGTAAGTAGACCTGAGGAATATGCAAATTAAAGAGAAAGCAAAGAGGAGAGAAAGGAAAGGGGATGGAAAATGGAAAGAAGATGGTATTTTAAATTAATATGGTAAATTTAAACATAGAAGACCTCTCTAATGATATAACATTTGAGCAATGACTTGAGTGCAATAAGTAAGGTGCTGGGGAGACTCTCCACCAAGGCAATGAGGAGAGCTAGTTAGAAGCCATGGAACAGAAGGGAACTTGGTATGTTTAACAAATACTCCAAGGGCGGCCAGCATGGCTGAGATGATCTAAGCAAAGGGAAAGGAATGGAAGATCAAAGAGAAACTTGGTGAAATCTGACCAGAAAGGGTCTTGCAGTTCAGTACAAGGACTTTGAGTGAAATGGGAAGGTTATGAAGGCTTCTGAGCAGAGGAATGACATAATCTAATGTGTTCTTTAAAGAACCATTCTGGGCCAGGTGCGGCAGCTCACATCTATAATCCCAGCACTTTGGGAGGCTGAGGTGGGAAGAATGCTTGAGTCCAGGAGTTTGAGACCAGCCTGGGCAACACAGCAAGACCTCATCTCTACAAAAAATAAAAAATTAGCCAGGTGTCCTGATATACACCTATAGTCCTAGCTACTTAGGAGGCTGAGGCGGGAGGTCCACTTGAAATTAGGAGGTTGAGGCTGCAGTGAGCTACAGTCACGCTGCTGCACTCCAGCTTGGGTGACGGTGAGACCCTGTCTCAAAAAAGAAAGATATTTTAAAAAATAACCACTCTGGCTAACATTTAGAAAGTAAACTGTAGGAGCACAAGGGAGGAGGTGGGGAGACCAGCATGGAAGCTGTTGTTATAATCCAGGTGAAAGATGACCACATTTGGACCAGGGGGGTAATGGACATGGTAAGATGCAGACTAACCAGTACCTGAAAGAACAGACACAGGGTTCTCACCAGAATACCTACTTCTTTGGGTTTCTGTTTCCATCATCCAAAGCTTTTCTTCTGCTTCCAATTGGGATACCATATCTGGTTGGAAGGGAAGATGCCCTATGAAAATGTAGATTTATATGTATTTAAGATGAACACACAACTAAAATACATTTTTGTCTGAACTGTATAAGCCTCACAACCTCTAGAGTGATATTTTATTACTTATTTTATTTTTTATTTTGAGACAGAGTCTCACTCTATCGCCCAAGCTAAAGTGCAGTGACACAATCCCGGCTCATTGCAACCTCTGCCTTCAGGGTTCAAGCAATTCTCCTGCCTCAGCCTCCTGAGTAGCTGGGATTACAGGCACCTGCCACTATACCTGGCCAATTTTAGCATTTTTAGTAGAGATGGGGTTTCACCATGTTGGCCAGGCTGGTCTCGAACTCCTGACTTCAAGTGATCCACCCATCCTGGCCTCCCATATTGCTGCGATTAAAGGCATAAGCCACCATGCCCGGCCTCTAGAGTGATTTATTTTAAGATGTTTTTAGATCATGAACTATAATAAGAAATTTAGGTTGTGGCCTAGTTCATATACATATTTATGTGTGTGTGTGTATATATATATCTCATGTTATACTTAGCCAATGTCTGTTTTTATCACATTTGCAACACTGTATCTCACATCATTCACTGAAAATTGTCACAGTTTTTGATGCAATGTGAGCAGTTCCTGATAAGGAACTCTGATATTTTCTATCCTTATCTGTTTTATTTCACTGGGAAAAAAAAGCCAATATAATGCACTAAGTTAATGTATTGATGGGTTTCATTTGAAAGACAAGGTGTTTGAAAGATAAAGCATAGAAGCTAAATTGTCCATTTACGGTTCATTTAAAACAGGGTTTTGCAACTGCAGCACTACTATTTTGGACTGGTCAATTCTCTGTTGGGAGCACTGTCCTGTGCACTGTAGGAGATTTAGCAGAATTCTTGGCTACTACCCACAAGATGCCAATAGCACCCCTCCGTCAGGTGTAACAACCATTTCCAGACATTGCCAAATATCTTCTGGGGGCGAAATCACCTGTGGTTGAGAACCAGCAATTTAAAAGGACAGAATTTTGCCTGAACAGGAAGACCGGAAAAACCTATGCTGTTTTCCCAGAGATTAGAAAACCTTTCGTCTTCAAGAGCAAGGAATTGTTTTAAAAGGTTTAAACCCTTGAACACCTGAGAGCAAAGAGATTCTCAAGGGAGTTGAAATTCAGGGTCAGACAGTGCCTGTCCTCACCCACTGCAACCAGGTTCTTGAAGTTCTCCACCATGACATCTCGGTACAGCTTCCTCTGGGTAAGATTCAGCAGTCGCAGTTCCTCCCTGGAGAAGACTACAGCCACATCCTTGAATGTCACAGCCTCCTACAACATCAAACAGATGTAACCTCAATCTTACAACCAACCTCCACTGGAAGAAGGGTGGCATCAAGAAGGAAAAGAGCACTACAAAAAAATTGTTATAGATTCCAAGAGATCTGTCCATTTTCAGTTGTGATAGTTTTCCCTCTCTCACTATCTCCTACGTCCGTCCCCACAAAGCCTGGACTTTATCAGTGTTTTTTGTTTTTTTCTTTTTTGAGACAGAATCTCACTCTGTCACTCATGCTGGAGTACAGTGGCGTGATCTCTGCTCACTGCAACCTCTGCCTCCTGGGTTCAAGAGATTCTCCTGCCTTAGCCTCCCAAGTAGCTGGGATTACAGGCGTCCACCACCATGCCTGGCTAATTTTTGTATTTCTTTAGTAGAGATGGGGTTTCACCATGTTGGCCAGGCTGGTTTCAAACTCCTGACCTCCAATGATCTGCCCGCCTTGGCCTCCCAAAGTGCTGTGATTACAGGTGTGAGCCACCCCACCTAGCCCTATCATTGTTTTTAATGTTTGCAAAGCTCACAGGCCTTCAGCAACCCCCAGGACGGGTATATAGCTCTTCCTGTGCTTTCAAGGCACATGTCACATCCACCTACTACAGGATGCACAGCTGCTTAAAGCACTGGCTCTGGAGTCTGGCCAGGTTCAAATTTCAAGGTTTTGCCTTTTACTAGTTATAGGACCTTGGGCAAATTCCTTAATCTCTCACTAACTCAATTTCCTCTTCTTTATCATTGTATCTAAACTATAAGGTGTACGAGCCTGACACAGAAGGATCACTTCAGGCCAGGAGTTTCAGGCTGCAGTGAGCCATGATTGTACCACTGCACTTCAGCCTGTCTCACTTTTTAAAAATAAATACATTTTCAGGCTAGGCGCAGTGGCTCACACCTGTAATGTCAGCACTTTGGGAGGCCGAGACGGGCAAATCACTTGAGGCCAGGAGTTTGAGACCAGCCAGGCCAAGATGCTGAAACCCCATCTCTACTAAAAATACAAAAACATTAGCCAGGCGTGGTGATATGCATCTGTAATCCCAGCTACTCAGGAGGCTGAGGCAGGAGTATCACTTGAACCTGGGAAGCGGGGGTTGCAGTGAGCCAAGATGGCGCCACCGCACTCCAGCATGGATGACAGGGGTGAGACAGTATCTTAAAATAAATAAACGTTTAAAATTAAAATAAATAGATCATAAAGTGTTTGAAAGGATGATATGAATGAATATATGTAAAGCACTTAGAAGTGCCTGGCACACCATACGTGCTCAATAAATTCAAACAACGAATATCTTTATGATCTCTTTTGCCCCATTTTGTGACTATATACAATAGTATTCCTTGAAACTGATGATTTATCTTTAACCAATCCAAATGATGTACAATTAATTACAGATTTTTACTCTAACCAATACTGCAAAGATCCTTTCACAGAGATCATGGTCAAGAAGAAGGAACTGCAGAGTCACAGAATATTTACTTTAAAAATTTTGGAAGTGTAATGGAAGATTTTCCTCTCCAAAGGTTTTCCCAGTTCACTTTTCATGCAACAGTATAAGCATTACTGAATTTCTAGACCCTGGCTAAATAGGACTCAGTTCCTTTTCTAAAAGGTCATTGACAATGTAAGTAAAACCAATATATAAATAGAAAGCTATTTTATTAACATTTTCACAGATTTATTACTGACCATCTTTTTTTTCATAAATTTGTTTCTTTTCTTTATGACACTCCTACTCATTTCTTTTGCTCATATTCCAGTTGGAATTTTCTCTATATTACTAATCTTAACAGGAATTTTAGCCATTAGACCTTTACCTAATGTTTATGTATATGCCACCGGTTTGCTGCCTGATAGCTTTTGCTGTAGGGAAATTTAAAACACTTATATAAAAACTGTGCTTGAGTATCTACGTTCATGGAATGACTAAGAGACAAAACTAGAGAAGAGATAGGCATTGAGATGGAAACTGGATGAGGGGCATTGCTGGGGTCTATCCTCCAAAAGGTAACATCAGGGTCAGCTGCACTGGTTCACGCCTATAATCCCAGCACTTTGGGAGGCCAAAGTGGGTGGATCACCTGAGGTCAGGAGTTCAAGACCAGCCTGGCCAACGTGGTGAAACCCTGTCTCTAATAAAAATACAAAATTAGCCAGGCATGGTGGTACATGCCTGTAATCCCAGCTACTTGGGAGGCTGAGGCAGGAGAATCACTTGAACCCGGGAAGCAGAGGTTGCAGTGGGCTGAGAACATGCCGTTGCTCTCTGGTCTGGGTAACAAGAATGAAACTCTGTCTCAAAAGAATAAAAAGGTAACATCAGGTACTTCTATGATATGCGCTCATGTCTGTGAATGGAAAACTCTTTTGTTCTGTCTACCTTTACATGAAAATAGAATACCAGATATTCCTAATAGTTGGAAGCTTCAGTGTCCAATGAGTCAGCTACCTGGGAAATTTGGGGCAGCTATAAAATGTTCCCATAATCTGTTTCTTCCTATTTAAACTGCAGATAAATCATCTCCATCCTCATATCTGAAAAATGCAATGACAGATGGAAAGGGCTGGCAAGACATCTAAGTACTACTGGACCCGAAATTTACGTACATATAGTTACTTTGATGAAGTAAATTCATACAAGAAATAAATGAGTGATAAAAACATAAACAGGAAAAAATATATAGCTCTTCTTCTCTGAAAGCATCTAATAAAATTACACCATGTCATTCTTTAGATGTTCTGTTTACAAAACACCTGAGGGAACCAACATGAAACTGAGACATGAACCTCTTCAATGCAGAGTTCCTAAAACTTTAAGGACAAATAATATTGAATTCCACCAGAATTTCTTTTGATGGAATTGTTTTTATGTGTAGGAAGAAAAAAGTCACTGTATTTACTTTAAAGTAGTAAAATTCTTAAAATTTCTGGAAGGCTAAATAAGGAATAGTTTCTTTTGTTGTTTTTTAAGGGCACTGCAATTCAATGGCATATGATGTAATCACATACAATGCAGGTGATGCAATTAAGTGGAGAATACACACTTGAAAATTTCATCTACCCAAGTATTGCAAAATGTGTATGAAAAAGGAACATGGGAAAATGAAAAAAGCTAGTTCATAAGTAGGATAGTAGTGTAGATTATTTTTGATTAAAGCTTCTATTATTTTTTCAAACACTGTTTTGTAAAATAGTAAAGGTGATAAACTAAAACAAACAAAACACATACATGTTAGCATACAACATGCCCTGAAGATCTGTTTTCCACTAACCTTTCCAAGAAAGACAAAAAATAAATCTCTAATCTTTGAGAAATAAATCACACCTTAAAAGACAGTAAGGAATCCTTTACTTACCTGAAACTTGGTCATTTTCTCCTGCTCCTTCTGGGGAAGGTCATAGTCCTGAGATGGCATAACTGGGGAAGACCAAAGACGCCATGAGACACAAGCCTGCTGTTAGCCCATGTGGACATATAAGGAAATTACAGAAATAGCCCTACTTCAGACAGGTATAGCCACATACAGTTTGGTAAGCAGAACATGGACTGTATTCCAGCTACAAAAAGGCATGATAGTTCAGGGCCACTGGGCAGTGAACAGTCTGCACAAATGCAGCATCCCTGCTACAAGGATATCTGATGGCAGAGACAGTAGGAAACAAGAGGCAGTGTAACAACATATGAGGGCTCTCAAGTCAAGTATCTGGGTTTAATTCCTAGAAATGATACTTACCAGCTGTGTAACCTTGGGGATACTAAAAACCCTCTCTGTGCCTCACTTCTCTTACGTATACAATAAGGACATGGTAAGAATCATAAATCGTACCTCCCTCATAGGGTTTTTCCAAGGATTAAATAAGTAGATGGAGAGTTCCAAGAACCAGGAGACCCTTTCTCTTATAGTTACAAAAAAGCAGATGAGGCCTGGCATGATGGCTCCTGCCTGTAATCCCAGCACTTTAGGAGGCCAAGGAGGGAGGATAACATGAGGTCAGAAGTTTGAGACCAGCCTGGCCAACATGGCAAAACCTCATCTCTACCAAAAATAAAAAATTAGCCAGGCGTAGTGGTGCACGTCTGTAATCCCAGCTACTTGGGAGGCTGAGGCACAAGAATTGCTAGAACCTGGGAGGTGGAGGTTATAGTGAGCCAAGATGGCGCCAATGAACTCCAAACTGGACAACAGAGTGAGACTGTCTCAAAAAAAAAAGCAGATGACACTTTGCATTATACACTTGGCTTGCAAATATTGCTCTCCTATGAACGTCACCTTTAATTTCTGATAAGCCAAAATCTGACTTAAAATTTCTTTTTATTAATTTGTTGCCCAGCTAGTAATATTTTACTGACACTGATATCAGTTTTCTAAAATGTATCATTCCAGGTCCATTTAGTTCATTAAGCCTGGAAACAATCATTGGTAAATCTCTTTTATGTGCACAGAGAAAAACACACAACAAAGGGAAAGATAAAGACACAAATGAAAAATCAAGAAACATGAAAGATAAATTGAGAGGCTTCCATATTTGTCTAACAGGAATGGGAGAAGAGAATGCAGGATGGAGGGAATGACTGAGAGGTCTTAATTTCAAGATACAATTGCTGAGAATTTCACACAGTTGATAAAAGATACAAGTTTGCATACAGAAATTCCGAATAGTATCAATAAAAATAAACATACTCCTAAACAAATCACAGTAAAACTCAGGAATGCAAAAGACTAAACAAACATAAAGAACTGGAAACAACAATCACCTTAAAGCTCCTAGAAAGAAAATATAGTTGACCTAAAAGAAATAACAATTGGCTTGACAGAAATAGGGTAACAGAATGGAGATTTAAAACAAATGAATATTACCTCCAAAATAAAGAAATTGTCAACCTGAATTCTATGTTCAACTAAATGATAATTTACATGAGAAAGAAACAATATTTTAGCTGAAAAAAAAAGAAGAAAAATTTGTAACCATGTGAACCCTAAAAGATGGACTGTAAAAAGCAATGGTAAGAAAACATTTGTGACTATATTGGTAATATAGTAATCTTTGTTTAAAAAAAGCCAAAGAACTATAATGACAAATTTTGAGGGTGGTTATAATAAAAAGTAGACCTATAAACACCTAGTCTTCTTAAAAAAACCTAAGTCCTTCTTTAAAAAAAAAAAAAAAGGTACAATCATGCTTCCTTTTTCCTTTCTTTTTTTTTTTTTTGAGAATGGAGTTTTGGCTTTGTCGCCCAGCGCTGGAGTGCAATAGCACGATCTCAGCGTCACTGCCAACCTCTGCCCTTCCCCAGGTTCAAAGCGATTCTCTCACCTCAGACCCGTCCGAGAGCTGGGATTACAGGTACACGCCCCACCACGCCGGGCTAATTTTGGTTTTTTAGTAAAACGGGGTTTCACTATGCTGGCCAGGCCTGGTCTCAACTCCTTGACTTCAAGTGATTCCCACCCGCCTTCCAAGCCTCCTGAAGTGCTGGGATACAGGCATGAGGCCACCAACGCCTGGCCCCATCTTCTTTTATATTTTTTTTTTAGTCCTCAATATTCCTTTCAGAATAAGAACACATGCTGATTAAATTTTAGTGTTTTGCCTAAGAGAATTTTTTTTTTTTTTTTTTTTTTTTTGAAGACGATCCCTCGCTCCTGTCGCCCCAGGCTGGAGTGGCAGTGGGCGCGGATCTCGCTCACTGCAAGCCTCCGCCTCCCAGGTTCACGGCCATTCCTCTGCCTCAGCCTCTCTAAGTAGCTGGGACTACAGGCGCCCAGCGCGCACCGCGCCCGGCTAACTAATTTTTTTGTATTTTAGTAGAACGGGTTTCACCATGGTCTCGATCTCCTGGACCTTGTGATCCGCGTCTCGGCCTCCCAAAGTGCTGGGATTACAGGCGTGAGCCACCGCGCCCGGCCGAGAATATTTTTAAAGTTAGAAGAATGACACAAAACCATATAAACCCCAGACCAGTTGAGCACAAATAAAAGGGAATAAGTTGAACAAAAAAACACAAGAAAGGAGAACAAAATATACACAGAGATAGTAAAAGCAAATTATCCCAGACTGCACTAAAAAAAAAAATTATATAAATATATTCTAAAAGACACTACGAAAACATAATGACAAAAGTTTGAAAGAAAAGACCAAAAAAAGAGATACTGTACCGAGCAAATGGCAAAATAAAGCTTCAGTTTCAGAGGTCATGGTAAAATATGAAAAAAAACTGACCCCAGCTACTCAGGAGGCTGAGGCAGAAGAATCGCTTGAATCCAGGAGGCAGAGGTTGCAGTGAACCAAGATGGAGCCACTGCACTCCAGCCCGGGCAACAGAGCGAGACTCCATTTAAAAAAAAACAAAAAAAAAACCTGACCTGATGTCTGGTATATGCTTTAAGACAACCGTCTGCAGCCTTTTTGGCACCAGGGACCAGTTTCGAGGAAGACAATTTTTCCATGGATGGGGACAGGGGAGATGGTTTGGGGATGAAATGTTCCATCTCAAATCATGAGGCATTAGTTACATTCTCATAAGGAGCGCACAACCTAGATCCCTCGCATATGCAGTCCGTCCTATGAGAATCTAATGCCCCTGCTAATCTGGCAGGAGGCAGATCTCAGGCGGTACCACTCCAATCACCTCCTTCTGTGCCGTCAGGTTCCTAACAGGCCACAGACTAGTACCAGGTCTGCTGCCCAGGGGTTGGGGACTTCTGCTTTAAGACAATCTAGTTTTTTTTTTGTTTGTTTTTGTTTTTTTAAAGGAGGGGGAGGTGGAAGGAGGAGGAGATAGTCTGCAGCAAATGTTGTGTTGGTTACATGGGATTCACTGCACCACTCTTGACAGTTGAATATGCTTGAAATTTTTCAGCTGGGCGCAGTGGCTCATGCCTGTAATCCCAGCACTTTGGGAGGCCGAGGTGGACGGATCACCTGAGGTCAGGAGTTTGAGATTAGCCTGGGTAGCATGGTAAAACCCCGTCTCTATCAAAAATACAAGAATTAGCTGGGAGTGGTGGTGCACACCTGTGATCCCAGTTACTCAGGAGGCTGATGCAGGAGAATCACTTGAACCTGGGAGGTGGAGGTTGTAGTGAGTTGAGATTGTGCCATTGCACTCCAGCCTGGGTAGTAAGAGTGAATCTCCATCTCACACAAAAAAAAAAAGAAAGAAAGAAAAAAAGAAAATGTTCATAATATATTAAGAAAAAAACTACACAGAATACCAAACCTATTTTGAGAAACATCCATAGCAAATACTAAAGAGAAACACACTAAAGTGTCAGCAGTTTTATTATAAGTAATTTTTTTATTCTTGTTTTCTGAATCACTGTCCAATAGAAATATACTGAGACACATACGTAATTTTAAATTTTCTAGCAGTGACATATAAAAAAGGCAAAACAAAAACAAAAATAGGCAAAGTTAATTTTAACAATATATTTAAGCCATTGAATCCAAAATATTACCATTTTGACAAATAATACAAAAAAATTATCAGTAAGCCATTTTACACTTTTTGTACAAAGTTTTTGAAATCCAGTGTGTACTTAACACTTATAGCACATCTCAATTTGGACTAGACACATTTCAAGTGCTCCTAGGGCACACATGGCTTATAGCTACTGGATTGGATAGTGCATCCTATAATGAGCATTCATTACTTCTATAACCAGAATATGACATATTTTGACATGGAATGAAATTAAGTAAGTGAGATGTTGTAAGATTTTTCTAAAAAATTCAAAATTCATCAGTGCAGTTTTTGAGGTCTTCCACAGTAAAATCTATACCTACATTCCCAAGGCTGATTTCCAATGACTCACCTGTAGCCATATGGATTACTATTTAAGATAACTGAAGATGACTATATCATTAAGATCACAGACACTGAAAAGGAATAGAAAATAAACAACAACAAAAACCAAAGAAACAAAAACAAACAAACAAAAAAGATCACACACTCTGAAAAGGAATGCTTGGGTTCAATCCCAAATCCACCTCTTACTATCAGTTGAATAACTTCGGGAAAGTATTTAATAACATAAGCTCAGCCTAATTTCCTCATAACATAATAACTAGACCTACTTCATCAATACCTATGGTCCACAGACGAAAGGCTTAAAATCAAAGTGGTAAGATGTTATTGGTAATACTCATTTCCAAATAGCTTTCCTACCCACTCTCACATTTATTCAACAAATATTTCATCATTTTTCAGTAGTAACTTACTGAGTGAAGGAAACTTGACTAACTGAAAGGGCAGAAAACGGAACAACTAAGTGCGTTCAAAAGCAGGTACCTGGGGCTATGCTGGGAGAAGCCAAGAAGTCCCTCCTTCCTCCTCTTTGCGAATTAGGAGGCGGTGAATAAAAGGATGCTGTCAGCACGATGGAGTCTCCATCCCGGATAAACGGCAGTAAACATCCCCACGCATTGGAGCCCGATGACTCAATCCTTCCTAAAAAAAAAAAAAAAGATTAGTAAAAGTTCGGAAAGAGCTCGGTCTCCTGAAGGATACGTCATGGCATAAAGCCCTGACCTTTATTCTCTCTTCACTGGAGCTTCCGGTAAAAAGGGCGCTTGTGAGGTAATCACTGTATCAACAGCACAAGCTAACCCGGTATCTGGAGCCACCACCGTTCTAAGCTTTCACCCGTATTATCTTAATTCTAATTACAACCCTACCCAGTAACTACTATCTTTACTGCTATTTTAAAGATGAGGAAATAGGAGCGCGTATCATAGTTAACTCGCTGTTTATTATACCCACAGAAGTAGCGGCGCTGCTCGCCAAGTGCAGGAGGAGAGCAAACTTCCACCCTCGGCCTCTCGGCCTCTGCCGCGGCCGCAACCTCTCCATCCTAAGACTGATGGCTGGGGAGCGCCTGTTCCCAAGCGGAGGCTGAAAAGGTTCAAGAGGGGTCGTCGTGGGTGACGGCTCGACTCACCTCCCAGACCCAAAAGATGGTGGCGGCCTCGCTTTCTGGGGCGGAAGTGGCTCTCCCTGCCCAGAGCTCTTGAACTACCCTTCCCAGAAGGCCCGCGCTCCTGCGGCCCAATTGTTTCCGGACAGAGTGCTGGAATACGTTTCCCAGAACTCCCAGGAGGAAGAATCATCCAGGTGCCGCCCTCTTCGCGTGTAAAAAAAACAAAAAAAAAAACAAAAAAAACAAAAAAAAAAAAAAAGAAGAAGAGAAAGAGCGAGTGAGAGAGGGTTACCGAGAGTGTGACATAAGAACCTCCAAATTCTCGGAGCTCCCGGACTACAACATCCAGAATCCCCTTTATGGCTTCTTGCTGTTTAGCCAGGCCGAAGCAGTTCTCCGATGTCAGTGGAATTTAGGTTTTTCTTATTAACAAAAAGTAACAGCAAATGTGTGAAGAATTGGAGCCCTAAAATAAAACAAAGATTATAGGCCGGGCGCGGTGGCTCATGCCTGTAAGCCCAGCACTTTGGGAGGCTGGGGGGCTGGAGGGGGCGGATCACTTGGTCACGAATTCGAGACCAGCCTGGCCAATATGATGAAACCCTGTCTCTACTAAAAATATAAAAATTAGCCGGGTGTGGTGGCGCGCGCCTGTAGTCCCAGCTACTTGGGAGGCTGAGGCAGAAGAAACACTTGAACCCGGGAGGTGGAGGTTGCAGTGAGCCAAGATCCTGCCACTGCACTCCAGCCTGGGTGACAGAGTGAGATTCCGTCTCAGAAAAACAAAAAACAAAACAAACGATTATAAGAAACAGATCATGTGATCCTGTACTAATAGAATTATACCCACCACGTCCCCCAAAAAGGCAGGGGAAACCCTTTTTCACATTTAACAGGATCAACTAATAGGAAAAGTACTCTTTAGTTACAAAAAGAATGAAAGAGCAACCAAAAAATGCAAGGAAAGCAGACTATATTGTGGATTTCCACTTTTGTTAATAGCACAGTCATATAATTCAGAGCAGCTTGCTTGCTGAGGATAGCTAGACATAGAAAACACAAGCTTTGGCATATTGTATGATCAACTCCTCAAAGCAACTGAGGCCGCTGTAATCATTCCTCAAGGAGTTTCTGACTCTGAAAGATGAACAAGTTTATTACTTCAGTGTTTAAACCATGATCTTTATTTGCTTAAATGTATGATGGAATTGATGTTTCGAAGAATTGAGAGTTGAAAGAAGAGAGCAATACTAAAAATATCCACATATCCACTACGATACATGTTTGCAGTTCTCATTTACTAAATATATATTCTTTATTCTGTTATATACAACTATCTCTTATAAAGAACCAAGTATGTGCCAGAAACTAGTCCAAACTATTCAGACTCTGGGACCCTCACTATATTTTCACAACTTTTTTCTTTTTTCTTTTCTTTTTTCGTGTTGTTGTTGTTGTTGTTGTTGTTGTTGTTGTTAGATGGAGTTTGGCTCTTTTGCCCAGGCTGGAGTGAAGTGGCACAATCTCGGCTCACTGCAACCTCCGCCCTCACTCAGGGTTCAAGCGATTCTCCTGCCTCAGCCTCCCAAGTAGCTGGGGTTATAGGCACCCACCACCACCACCACTGCGCCCAGCTAATTTTTGTATTTTTAGTAGAGATGGGGTTTTGCCATCTTGGCCAGACTAGTCTCAAATTCCTGACCTCAGGTGATCCACCCACCCCAGCCTACCAAACTGCTAGGATTTCAGGCATGAGCCACCGCACGTAGCCCATTTTCACAACTTTCTAAGACAAATAATGTAATGTCCTCTTGTTTACTCTTTGGGATCCAGAGGCAGAGAGAGGTTAAGTATATCTCCTAAAATGGAAATTTGATTATTTTCACCTGCATGTCTATCCAGTGCCCTTAAGAGAAGGTTCAAATGCTTTAACAAGTCACACAAACAGGAATTTTCCAGATGCTGTTTCTCTCTTCAAATCCACTTTCCACTCTACATGTCCAGTCATAGTGGACTATTTGTACTCCTACAAAAATCCTCTAATTCTTTGTATTTGCTGTCCCTTCTGTCATAACCTGATACTCTTTTCCCTCCTGGGTGACAGTCTTCATCCATAGCTTAAATATTCCCTGCTCTAGGAAGACTTACTGTGGGTTCTTGCCTTGCAAACTAATAAAAGTAGTGTGTAGTAGCCAAGATTACAGACTTAGTATGAAGCTGCCTAGATTAAAATACTAGTGCTACCATTTCTTCTGTCCCTTTTTTCTTCATTTGTAAAATGGAGATTATAATAGGGTTGTATCAGGTACAAATGAATAAATGCACATAAAACATTGGAAATTCTGCCTGATTCATGACTACCCTATAAAAAGTTAGCAACTGTTAACCTCAGATGATAAACACAGGACACATAAATTATGGATGGAAGGTTTCAACAAAAATTTGCTTTGATCATTAAAATATTATCAATAACCACACATCAACTTTTGATTACTGTGAAAAAACTAGAAGAATATGCAAATGCATCCCACCAAAAGTGAGATAAAGGGTCACTAATATTGACATTATTTCCTTTTATTTTTTCCTAAATCCATTTTGGGAATTCTGAATACAATCTAAATGATCTGCAGGTTTCTGTTTCAAGATACTGGGCAGCTCCACAAACCATAAACACTAAACCCCTCCTTGCCAGTCTTGTGCTAGGTGCTAAGCACATGGTAAAGAATGGGACATAGTCCCTGCAACAAAGTAACATGCAGCCTAAGGGAGAAACAGATCAGATCTAAAAGACCCTAAGTAAAACATTCCAAATAAGGAAGCCAAATTCATAACTATTCCTTTCCAAATCTCAATGTTTCCCTCTCCCTGTTTTTCACATAACTACCTTCTTCCTAGTTTCCAGGAAAGAAAACTCTGAAGTTATTTGCTTCCTTTGCTCTTCATTCATAATTACTTTATGTTAGTTAATTTTAATTTCTACTGACTAGGATTTGGTTTTGATTTTAAATAGTCAAACTCCTCCTCTTCCCACCAAAAACATATGTAGGAGAAGAGTAATAGATGCAATAAGATAGGCAAAATGTTTACAAGAGTTAAAGACAAATGATGGCGGGGTTGGGGTCATTAACACTATTTTCTCTATATGTATGTTTGGGAATTTCTATAAGAAAAATTACAGAAATACCATGTGGGTGGTATGGCACCAATGAATAAATGCATTTAAAATGTTAGCAGTGGTTATCTCTAAATCCTGAGATTATGGGTTAAAGGGACGGGGTCTCGCTGTCAACCAAGCTGGAGTGCAGTGCCGTGATTGTAGCTCACTGCAGCTTCAAACTCCTGAGCTCAAGCGATCCTCCCACCTCAGCCTCCCAAGTAGCTGGGACTATCGGTATACAACACCACACCCAGCTAATTGTTTAACTATACAGCAGTGAATATGGGTAACTTTCATTTCCTTTTATACACTTCTGTATTTTCTAATCTCTCTATAATGGTCATGCATTATTTCTATAAGGAGAACATAGACTCTAAAGCCCCAGATCACCTTCCAAACCTGATAGAAAAAGACTTCCACAAACCATATACACGATAATTTCGCACGGTTCTAAGAAAAATGTACAGCGTGGAAAATATGAACACAGACTTGAGGCTCCAAATTCTTGGGTTCATATGGACGTTCTGCCTCTTACTAACTGAACGTTTTAGGGTTCGTCTTCCCTTTTCTTCTTAGAGGATTTTCATAAGAAACCGAGTGCTTCTGAATCCTTTCTCTAACCTTTTGATATGCATGTAAATTTCGTTAGAGGCTATATGAGCCTCTAGCCAGGTGTACAACCTAGAAGTATTTGTGAAAGTTCTGAGATTTGTTCCTTTTGAATATAAATATCTGAGAAAATAACAACCCGCTGTCCCTATCACTGTAAGAGTTTAACCATGGTGCCTCTCTTTAAACTGTAAATCGGCTAGCAGATGAGGTAAGAGAAGTTTTATTATCACTTCGGATAAAGTTAGTTAACTAAGACTGGATTCTCAAGTAAATTTAGAATAAATGTATAAAAGAATTTGCAGTAAATGATGAGACCAAGTCCTCTTATTGAAAAATCATTAATCTTGAGAACTGATATACAGAGTGGTCAAAAGTAAAACTGTATAAAAAGTTTAAAACTGCTTGACTATACACATAGGGCGGAATTTTTTAATAATATTTTTCTTCAGATTGCCTACAATACTATACAGTGGTTGTCCTTATTCAGTAATAAGACAGCTTTCTTTTCTACATTGCGTAGAGAGGTCTATTATCTTCGTCTTTCTGTTAGAACGTAGTGGTACCTACCACATAACGCTATTTTGGACACCTAATGAATAATTCGTATAAAAGTATAAGGACCTCCTACTAATGACTCTACTTCAGAAATGAGGAGAACGGCCTAAAGATTAACTCACAAAACGTTATAACACTAGTAAGAGGCAGAGCTGCCAAGTAGGTGGGAGAGGCTGGCTGGGGAACGCCAGGAGACCCTCTAACCAAGCGACAACCGACACAGGACGCTCCCAACCCGGGGACGCACGAACTGCTCCATACGTGAGGCTCAGTCGAGGCGAAAGAAAACAAACTGCTCCCAACTCCAGCCTCGAAGCTGGCCACAGCTTCTCAGGCCCTCCTCCAGACGAGGGCCAGGGCCCCGCTTGCTCCCCAACGAGGTTCAGAAAACTTGGAGGGTCCCTGCGGATCCAAACACTTGTCTCCTTCAGCCCTCTTAGAGCGAATAAGCCTTCCGGCAACTAAAGAGAAACCCTGGACCATTTCCCACAATTCCCTAGCTCGGCCATCCAAAAGCGGAAGTGCCCCAGGCTATGCAGACCCCTGACTACACTTCCCAGAATGCCCCAGGGGGAAAACGGCTATAGTTCCGCCCCTTGGAGCGGAAGTACTTCCGAGTAACCTGAGCTTCCGGGTATCCTAGAAAGCCAGAGCGAATCTTAGCCAAGATTTGCAATTTAGAATGGAAGTGTCTGTCTTGGTGGTACCTACCGATTCTGTTGTTCGAGGACCTCGGGGAAGAAGTTACCGATCGGGAGAAGGGTACCTAGTAAAACTCAAAGAGCTGCCCTACAGGAATAAAGATAAAAGGCAAATAGATCGTCTTCACTAGGGGACTAAAGCAAAACTTGAAATCACATTCGTACCTGAAAACAGATTAAAGTAAACCTTTTCTGTTAGTGTTTGCAGGTACCTGACATAAACAAATAAAATATTCTTATAGAGAAAGAGACTGTCGTCCTAGGCCTCATATTCTTTCTCTAATTTTAAAATATATTAATATTGGACAAAGTACAATAGTCCTTGAAGAAAAGAACATTTTAAGATATACAAATAAACAATTCATAATAATGAAAATTTTCTATTAACTATAACAGCCGTATATAATACAAAGCAAACTTTATAAAGAAAATTGATTGATAGACTCATAAGGAGAAAACACTTATTAACAGGAGAGCTTTTAATACATAATTAGAAGGAAACACAGAAAGCCTTGAAATCCTATACAGGTCCTGGAGTTAACAATGGTTCACTTAAGATTTTTCGACTTCATGATGGGGTGAAAGCAATACACATTCAGTACAGTGCCTATACAACCCTTCTGTTTTTCCCTTTCCATACCTATTCAATAAATTATATGATATTCAACACTTTGTTATGAAATAAGCTTCTTTTTGTTAGATAACGTTGCCCTTGGATCATCTGAGGTCAGGAGTTTGAGACCAGCCTGGCCAATATGGCGAAACTCTGTCTCTACTAAAACTATGAAAATGAGTCAGGCATGGTGGTGCGCATCCATAGTCCCAGCTACTCCGGAGGCTGAGGCAGGAGAATCGCCTGAACGTGCGAGGCGGCGGTTGCAGCGAACCAAGATCCAGCCATTGCACTCCAGCCTGGGCAACAGAGCGACTCCCTCTCAAAACAAAACGAAACAAAAAAAAACCTTGCCCAACTGGGGGCTAATGTAAATGTCGTGAGCACGTTTAAGGTAGGCTAGCCTAAGCTATGATGTTTGGTAGACTGGGTGTATTAAATGCATTTTCGACTTGGGATACTTTTAAATTACAGTTCATCACAATGTAAGCCCATTGTAAGTTGAGGAGCATCTATCCTAAAACAGGAGAAAAGCTGAACAAAAAAATAAAAATATTCGTCTCAGGAATTCAATAAACAAATATCAAAACCACAGTGGGTAGATGGAACGAAATGATGAAGATAATAGGAAATGCATGAAATAGAACACGAAATGGAGTGGATCTTAAAAAGCAAAATGAGCATTCTATAAATAGAACAATAAAATTGACAAAGTCCAGTGACAGTAAACAAAAAAGACAGAAATGACATATTACCAATTTCAGAAGTAAAAGGGAGCATCACTAAATATATTAAGAGAATATTATGAGGAACATTATGATGATACATTTGAGAAATATAAATTCCCACTTAAAACTAAAACATACACAACAATTAACAAAATGTTGAAAATTTATCTCTGAGAATGAGAATGGGAAAAGAATGCTGAATATCACCACTTCTAAACAAATTGTACTGAACCTTATATCTAGCAACTTGGTCAAAATAATTTTATTATTTATTTATTCCTTTCTTTCCCCTATGGAACACTTTCATTTCCTCCTGCAGCCCCATATTTTGTTTGCCGTGTTTCTCTTTGTGTGTGTTTTGTGCAAAGTGCATGTGATGTGGTTGTGTGTGCACGTTTTTAGTTTATATAAGTGGTATTATGTCATAAAAATAAACGTCAAGACTTTTGAAACTCAGCAGTATGTTTTAAAGATTCATCCATGTTTCTAGTATATATTAACCTATTTTATAGGACTAATTGTCTACACCCAAAATATTTTATCTATTTACTATTCCATGACAGAAACCTGGATTGTCAGTGGCAATAACAATGCTAGGAACATCACTATACATCTTCATAGAAATGTGTGACAATTTATTTAGGACACATATCCATAAGTGCAGTTGTTGGTTCATAGCAGAGTCATATACTTACACATTTACGAATAATATTAATAGCTATATTGCTCTCCTGAATGGTTAAACCATTCCACATTCTCATGAGCACTAAATACAGTTTGTTGTGTAACCACCCATTTCCATATCATCATTTGCCATGATCAGTCATCCTATGTCTTGCCACTCCATTAAACTCATACTGGTATTTCACTGTTTTAATTAAATTTATCTGATTTCTAATAAGTTTGAGCATTTTTTCAAAATACAGCCTATTCTGTAAACTGTATATTTATGTCCTTTTCTTCTGTTATGGGTGCCATATTTTCCTTGTTCACTTGGATTATATACCATGAATATTAATACCTTATGCATTTGAGACATAGCAATACCTACTACTTGGTATTTTTTGATATTTCTTATAGAAACTTTATTGAGATATAATTGAAATACTATACAGTTTACCCATTTAAAGAGCACAATTAAATGAATTTTATTATATCCACAGAGTTGTGCAACTATCACTGCAATCAATTTTTAGGACATTTACATAATCTCAAAAAGATACCTGATACCCATTAACGGTCACTTCCAATTTTTCCCAAACTCCTCAGCCCTAGGCAATCACTAATCTACTTTCTGTAGATGTACATATTTTGAACATTTTCTGTCAGTGTACTCACACAATATGTGGTCTTTTGAAACAAACTTTCTTTACTTAGCATAATATGTTGAAGGGTCATCCATGTTGGTGCATGAATCAGTTATTCATTTCTTTTCACGGCTACATAATGTGCCATTGGATGAATACACAACATCTTATTTATTCATTAATGGATATTTTGGATTGTTTCCACATTTGGCTGTAATGAATAATGTTGCTTTCAACATTTATGTACAAGCTTATATGTAGACATAGGTTTTAATTTCTCTTGGTTGTATATCTAGGAGTGGAATGCTGAGTCATATAATAACTCTATGTTTAAACCCTTGAGAAACTGCCAGACTGTTTGCCAAATAAATTGCACCATTTTACATTCCCACCAACAATGTATGAGGGTTCCAATTTCTCCACTCTCTTGGCAACTGTTTTATTACCTGTCTTTTTTACTGCAACCAATCTGGTGGATAAGTAATATCTCATTGTGGGTTTGATTTGCATTTCCCTAATGACTTATGACATTGACCATCTTTTCATGTACCTATTGGCCATTTGTATGTCTTCTTTTGAAAAACGTCTATTCAGATACTTTGGCCCATTGTTTAATTGGGTTATCTGTCTTTCTAAAGTGTTGAATTGCAAGAGTTCTTTATATATTCTAGCTACAAGTCCCTTATCAGATATATGATTTACAAATATGTTCACCTATTATGTTGGTGTCTTCAGTTTCTTGATGGTATCCATTGATGCACAAAAATTTTTCATTTTGAGGAGTTCCAATTCATTCATTTATTTTTTGTTGTTCCTTGAGCTTTTGATGTCATATCTAAGAAACCATTGTCTCTTTCAAGGTCATGAAGATTTATACCTATGATTTCATCTAGTTGTTTATAGTTTTAGCTCTTACATTTAGGCCTTTTACCCACTTGAATTTTTGTGTATGGTGTAAAGTATGGGGTCCAACTTCACTCTTTTTCATGTGCACATCCAATTTTCTCAGCACCATCCACCATTTGTTGAAGAGACTGTCCTTTTTTTCATTGAATTGTCTTGGCACCTGTACTTGATTTTAATATTCACATACTGTGTCTCACATTGAATAAACATCCTTAATTTTGAGGAAAGAAATTTAATAAACATTTTCCTTAATTTCTGTGCTTTTGAAATTCCTAGGTTTCAAGAATATTCTCTTACATTAAAAAAATTAACTTTCTAAATTTACCTTTGCCATTTAGGCCCTTTAATCCTTTTGAAGTCTATCTATGTAAATATTATTAGGTAAGGATCTCCTATTATTTTCCTGCATATATTAAAAAAACCTTAAAATAATTATAATAAATAAATAATCATATTCATGGATAGACAATTTTATATTTTAAACATGTCAATATTCTTCCCCAAAGTAATCCATCATATCAATGCAAACCCAATAAAATACTAGAATTTTCTGTAAATTGGCACAAATATTAAAAAATTTGGAGTAAAATCTGAGAACTAAGAATAGTCAGGATAATGTGAAAGAATAACAAAATGGAAGACTTACTTTATGAGATATTAAATCATATTATAAAGCTACAATATCAGTGTGGCATTTGCTTAAAGGTATATAAAGGAAGAGAATAGAGTGTAGATCAAAGTAAATACTGTCATTTCATTTGTGAAAAAGATATGCTGCTGTACAGATTTTAAAAGTTCTTTTTAATATGTGCTTCTGGCCAGGCGCGGTGGCTCACGCCTGTAATCCCAGCACTTTGGGAGGCCAAGGTGGGCAGATCACGAGGTCAGGAGATCGAAACCATCCTGGTGAACACGGTGAAACCCCGTCTCTACTAAAAATACAAAAATTTAGCCAAGCGTGGTGGCAGGCACCTGTAGTCCCAGCTACTTGGGAAGCTGAGGCAGGAGAATGGCGTGAACCCAGGAGGGGAGGCCTGCAGTGAGCCAAGATCGCGCCACTGCACTCCAGCCTGGGGGAGAGAGCGAGATTGTGTCTCAATAAAATAAAATAATATATGCTTCTTCATCAATTAGATACCCACATGAGAAAACATATATTAGTCTGTACTTCACAGAATTCACAAATACAACTTTCAGAAAAACTGTAGATCTAATTTTGGAAAGTAAAGCAATGACACTGAGGGAAACAAAAGAACCTGTTTGTTGCCTTGAAGTAGAAAAAATTATTATATGAGACCAAAATAATCCACAATTTTTAAAAAATTAGTTGACTTAGACTATTTTAAAAATGAAGAATTTCTCTTAATTAAGGCACCAATGAGAAAATGAAAGGGTAATTCTCAAATTGAGAAAATTTGTAAACCATATATATGACAAAAGATTCATATCCTGAGCATATAAAGAATATGTAAATCCTAAAATCTATAAGAAAAGTCAGGCAAACAGATAAGAAAATGTAAAATAACTGAACAGATAGTTCAGAAAAGATGACATAAATACTCAAAAATCAAATAAAAAGATACTCAAGTTCCTGAGTCATCAAAGAAACTCAAAATATTGTGAGAACTCCACTACATTCCAACCAGAAAGGTTAAATTAAGAATTAGGCAGATCACGAGGTCAGGAGATGGAGACCATCCTGGCTAACATGGTGAAACCCCATCTCTACTAAAAATACAAAAAAACTAGCCGGGCGTGGTGGCGGGCGCCTGTAGTCTCAGCTACTCGGGAGGCTGAGGCAGGAGAATGGCGTGAACCTGGGAGGCGGAGCGTGCAGTGAGCTGAGATCGTGCCACTGCACTCCAGCCTGGGCAGCAGAGCAAGACTCCGTCTCAAAAAAAAAAAAAAAATTAAGAATTAGTCAAAGAAAGGTTGACAAAAATGCAAATACTTGGATCGTGTAGGAGTGTAGTTTTATACAACCACTTTGCAATATAGTTTTGCAGTAATTACTGAAGCTGAGTAGTTTTAATGCTACTACTAAAACTTTTAGTGCTATTACTAAAACTGTCCTGTAACCCTTAGATCCATGCTTATATATATATATTATCAATAAAAGGAGATTCAATTCATATGTTCAGGCAAAGATGTCTTTTTATGTTCTACAAACACTATTTTATTTTATTCTTTTTTATTTACTTTTTTTTTTTTTTTTTTTTTTTTTTTTTTGAGGTGGAGTCTACGCTCTGTCGCCCGGGCTGGAGTGCAGTGCGGATCTCAGCTCACTGCAAGCCTCCGCCTCCCGGGGTTCACGCTTCTCCTGCCTCAGCCCTCCCGAGTAGCTGGGACTATAGGCGCCGTATCTCGCCGGCTTGTTTTTTTTGTATTTTTTAGTAGAGACGGGTTTCACGTGTTAGGCCAGGATGGGTCTCGATCTGCCTGAACCTCGTGATCCGCCGTCTCGGCCTCCCAAAGTGCTGGGATTACAGGTTTGAGCCACCGCGCCCGGCCATCTTTTTTTTTTTAGATGAAACCTTGCACTGTAGCCCAGGCTGGAGTGCAGTGGTGCAATCTCAGCTCACTGCAACTTCTGTCTCCCGCGTTCAAGCAATTCTCCTGCCTCAGCCTCCTGAGTAGCTAGAATTATAGGCACATGCCACCAAGTCAAGCTAATTTTTGTATTTTTGGTAGAGACGGGGTTTCACCATGTTGGCCAGGATGATCTGGAACTCCTAAATTTGTGATCCACACACTTGTGATCCGCCCACCTCGGCCTCCCAAACCTCTGGGATTACAGGCGTGAGCCACCGCGCCCAGCCTACAGGCACTGATTTTAATAACCAAGGACAAGAAACTACACAAAATCTATCAACAATTAAATGAATTAATAAGTTATGTAATATTTATACATTAAAATAATACACATTAATGAGAGTAAACCAGTTATATTCACTTCCAACAGTATGGATAAATGTCATGGACATAATGTGGACAAATAAAGAAAACACAAAATTGTACATATTTCATTATTCTATTTATATGAAGTATAAAAAACAGCAAAGTAAATCTATGCTATTATAAATCAGAATAGTGCCTACCTTCAGAGAAAAGTAGGGATTTGAATTGGGCATGAACGTTTTTAGGGTGATGTGCTAATGCACGTTCTCTTAGAAATAAAAATGCAGCCAGGCGAAGTGGCTCACGCCTGTAATCCCAGCGCTTTTGGAGGCCGAGGTGGGCGGGATCACCTGAGGTTGGGAGTTCCAGACCAGCCTGACCAACATGGAGAAACCCCATCTCTATAAAAAATACAAAATTAGCCAGGCGGTGTGGCACATGTCTGTAACCCCAGATACTCAGTAGGCAGAGGCAGGAAAATCGCTTGAACATGGGTGGCCGAGTTTGCGGTGAGCCAAGACCTCGCCATTGCCCTCCAGCCTGGGCAACAAGAATGAAAGTCCGTCAAAAAAAAAGAAAGAAAGAAAAGAAAGAAAAAAAAGAAAAGAAAAGAAAAGAAAAGAAAGAGAAAGAAAGAAAGAGAAAAAGAAAAAAAAAAGCAAAGGCAGGATTAGTTGTGTCAGAATTTTATTAGGAAAAATGACTGTGAGAGAAAACAGAGAAGCTGGAAGAATTAATTGCCAAACCACGATGTAAATCTAACACTGAGTAAAGAACAAAAGGCAGCCTAGGGAACAAAGTGAGACTCTGTCTCTACAAAAAAATACAAAAACTAAGTGGGTGTGGCAGCACGTGCCTGTAGTCCCTGCTACTTGGCAAGGCAGAGGCTGGAGGATCACTTGAGCGGGGAGGCAGAGGTTGCAGTGAGCCAAGATTGTGCCATTGCACTTCAGCCTGGGTGACAGAGTAAGACCCTGTCTCAATAACAACAACAACAACAAAGGAAGACTGGATACAATCATTCTGGACTTCCATACAGCCTAAGAAAAGTTACATTAGGCTGGGTGCAGTGGCTTACACCTGTAACCCCAGCATTTTGGGAGGCCGAGGCGGATAGATCACCTGAGGTCATAAGTTCAAGACCAACCTGGCCAACATGCTGAAACACTGTCTCTACTAAAAATACAAAGATTAGCTGGGTGTGGTGGCGTGCCTGTAATCCCAGCTACTCGGGAGGCTGAGGCAGGAGAATCCTTTGAACCCCGGAGGCGGAGGTTGCAGTGAGCTGATACCGTGCCACTGCACTCCAGCCTGCGTGACAGAGTGAGACTAAATCTCAAACAAAAGAAAGAAAAGTTACATTAAAGAAAAAGCCATTAAAGTCAGGTATTCACAATCTTATCTACCCAACAGAGAAGATACATGTCTTCCTGAACAGGTCTACCTTAGAATCCTTACTGCTCTCAGACATTGATTGGGAGCAGCAGCCCTCAGAAAATCTGGTCTTGGTTCTAACACAGGATTGACCTTAAAACACAACAATAGGGGTCTTTGGTTACTTGCATTAAAATATTTGTGAAGTACATTTTCATGGCTACCACACGATGGTTATGTGCAGTTTCTTGATACAGATGCTGGTATTTTGAATGTGTTGAAAATTAAACAATCATGACACATATGACATATACATTTTTCTACATCTATTTATACTTCAATGAAAATTTAAAATATGTGGTGCTATTCATATACTGGAAAATTCAATGTTGTAAAGCTATCAGTGCTCCTTTGAATAATCTGTATATTTAATAAAATTCTTAGCAGTTTTTTGGTGAAAACTAGCAAGCTGAGTCTAAAATCTGTAAAGAAAAGCAACAGTCAAGAATAACCAACGCATCAAAAGAAAATAGAAAGAGGTGGGTTTATGCGATAAGACATCAAGACTTTTTATGTATTTGTAGTAATTAAAACAGTGTATTATATATGCAATATGAATAGACTAATGGAAGATAACAAAAAGTTCAGAAACAGATTTACATATATCTAGTCATTTGATATTTGACAAAGATAATAACTGAAATGGAGAAATCTCTTAAGAAGTAAGGATAGGTCCTTTGTATATTCTTCAATGGAAAAATAATTCATCTTGGCCTTTAGCACGTCTCATATGTAAAATCAATATGAGATGGAATATGGATCTTAAAGGATTTTTAAAAATAGTTACTAAAATATCTTTGTGGGCTTCTCTAATGTTGGCAAGGATTTTTTAAAGCACCAACTGAAAAATACAATAGAGAAACTTAAAATGAGAATGGTTGTTCACCAAATGTACCACAAGGAAAGTGAAAATGCTGGCCACATTGAAAAGACAATCACAATACACACACACATGTCAAAAGGCTTATAAGCAGAATATAAAGAAATCCAATAAATACAAGAATAAAACTGACAACCAAATAGACAAATCAACAAATCACTTGACTAAGTAAGCACTATACAAAAAAGAATATACAAATGTATAACAAGGCTTCAGATACATGCTCTGTTTGCTCAACTTCATTAGTCATTACAGCAGTATAAATTAAACCCTCAATGAGACAACTCTATCGACACACCAGAATGACTAATTTAGACTCATGTCTAACTGATATATTATATCTTTTGACCAATATGTCCCAACCCCTCCACTCCAACCCCTGGAGTTGGAGTAGCTACTCTAGTACCCCTAGAGTAGCATTATACTCTACTTCTTTTAAAATATTAGAATGATGAATTTAAAAAATAATTTAAAAACAATTTAAGTCTGACAACACCAAGCACTGGCAAGGACATGAAGCAGATGGAACTCTACCATGGTCCTTGTAAAAATGTAAATTGATACAATCACTTTGGAAAATGTTTCACAGTATCTGCTAGAGATAAATTTATGCATTCTCCATGACACAGAAATTCCACTTCTAGCAAGCAGAAACACACACACACACACACACCCAAAATATATACAAGATTTCACCCATGGGATGTAGTGTGCCTATACTTGCCCTACAGTAACAAAATAAGTAAACAATTGCTATAAAACAGCAGCATAGTTCAATCTCACAAACATAATGTTGAGCAAAACAGAGACACAAAAGGATATATACAATATGATTTCATATATATAAAGATATACAAAAGGAAAAGTAGTCAGCTGCGATAGAAGTTAGGAAAGTGATTATGGTTGAGAGAGAGGGGTAGTGTCTGAAAAGGAGCAGAAATGGTTCAATATCAGTCAGGGTTCAATCAGGAAAGTGGAATCACTAGGATTTTAGGGACATTTTATGTCCTACATTTTAAAGTAGGAATTAGGTATACAAACATGGGAAGACAAATCAGAGATGGTAGGACTCTGAGAATTGAGGCATGTCTCACTACTGAAATGGAACTGTTAACAGGAATCATGGTAAGTTTAGTGAATTCTATGAACATGAGCCCAATGAACACAATTCATTTTTTGAAAAATGACTGCCCTGGTCACAAGCAATGCTGGGTGGAATTCCATAGGAGAGAATAAAACATTTTGTAAAGTCCACAGGTGATGCTTTTATCAGAAGCATTGGAACAGGAAAGGCAAATTCCTATCTAGAGTAATTGTTTTTTCCATTGAAAACAAAGTGCTGTCTCCTTCATGATGAAAGTGGTTCCGTGTAATCAAATTCCAGCAGGAGGTTGGTAGTCCCCTTTGAAGAACAGTGCCTATCTGAAGCCCAGTGTTAGTCTGTACTTTTGATAGATTGGCCATATAAATGTGATTGTAGCCAGACTGGATTCAGTGAATGGAATTTCATAGTACTGAACTAATAAGCTCCATTTCCTCCACCATGACTACACTGTTCATGCACCCACTGGGAATGGACATGGTTGGCTAGAGAAAAATCTTGAAGAACATTCACAGAATGGACCATCTTGATCACCTGATTTTTAAGCTCACCTTCTTGTGAGGTTGCTCATTATTGACAATTAAATAGGTCACAAGTAATTTTATACTCTGCTCATTAAAAGTAGTTCCACTCACATACCATTGTCAATTTGCCTTGTCACCAATTATCAATCATGCTTATTTGAAGTCCATGACCATCCAGCAAAACTATTTGTTCCCCTGGCATCTTTCCTTCTGGAAAAAAAAACTATGAGGTACACTACTCAAAATTCTAACAAATGGGAATATTTTCTTTTACCACTCTCCTTTGGGGCCACCACAGCATGAGGCTGTAGTGTGCCAGCTGTCCAGTTTTAGGTGATGCTAGAATATTATGAAGAATTACCTATAAACCAGGCCCACATGTTTCTTCTTCATTCAACTGATTATAGCAAACTCCTCATGCAGTCAAATGTATGGACTAAAAGACTGGTGTCACCATAGCAGGACAAATGGAACCAGGGAAGGTCATGAAAAGAAGGTTCTCATGCACATATGCCTGCTAAGAGGAACTTTTGCACAAAAGACTGCAAAAATCACAACCTTGCACAAAGGCCACCACAACCTTACACACACAAAAATACTTTGGTTAGGACAGCTGCCCAGCAACTGGCTGTCCAACCTTGAATTACTACCTTTGTTATTGATCCTTGTAGTCAAAGATAATTGTTTCAAACAACTCATGTAACCTTCCTCATTTCTCCTTTAAAAAGTCGTTGTCTTTCTTTACCTCCCTGAATACACCCACTATATTCCCATTGCAATACTCATTCCTGAATAAATACAATTTTCTTTTAGACATCTTCTCTCTGTGTCTGCTATTTAGGTTGACATAAAGTTTGTGTCAAGAAGTGAGACTGAAGTCAGCTGACCTCAATTGGGCCAGCATCCCCTGGAGTCTAGTGAGATACCAACGTTGACCCCTTTTGAGCCCTCTGCTTCTATGGCCTTCCTTTTCTGCTCTGGTGAATCTTCGCTTAGATTCTCAGACGTCCTTTGTTCGGTAAGTTCTTTTGACTTTATTCAGGATCTGGGTTTGGCTATAAGGCCACCTTAAATTAATGACCTTGCAACCCTTGTGGGACTACAAAAGACTTTTTGTCTTCTCTGGAAAGCCTCTTCTGGTATAAGGCCAAGTGTTCTTTTGGAGAGTACTCTGGTTCCTACAGAACTTATGTTCTGCGAGGCATGTATTTTCTAGTGAATTTGCTTTGGTTTTTCTGCAAACATGGTTTTATATTTTGTTTGCTCTGCAAGCCTGGCTTAAAATTTTTGTGGGCATGCTTCATTTGGTTTCATGTCAGTTTGGTTACATGCAACTGTAAATAATTTGGCTCTTTTATTTGTTTTCCCTGCTTGTTTCTGAACATCTTCCAAGAGAAAAAATAAACATTCTAAACGGCACAGTATATTACTGTTTTAATGTATCATGACTAAAATTTTAAAGGGAAAATATATTTTTGTGTTGTCTGTATGTTCTTGTGTCTATATCTTATATGTATATAATATTTTCTACCAAAATATATGAAAGAGCTCTATTTAATTTACTTAAAGAAAAAAATTAAGCACTTAAGTAATTTATCAGAAAAATAGTAGTTGACCCACATTTTAAAAATTTCATATGACTTCGGTAAATCTTTGGTAAATAAACTGATTCTAGTGGACAATTAAAGCCACTAGGACCAGGCATGGTGGCTTGTGCCTGCAATCCCAGCCAGTTGGGAAGCTGAGATGAGAGAAACACATGAAACCAGGACTTTCATACCAGCCTGGGCAACATAACAAGACCCTGTCTCTAAAAATATTTCTTTAGAAATTAGCCAGGTGTGGTGATGCACGCATGTCTCCGCAGCTACTCAGGAGGCTGCTGTAAGAGGATCACTTTGCCCAGGATTTCAAGGCTGTAGTGAGCTATGATTGCACCACTGCACTCCAGCCTGGGCAACAGAGTGAGACCTTGTATCTAAACAACAACAATAACAACAAAATAAGTATAATAATAAATGCCACTAGGAAGGTCACTGCCATCTATGAGGGACTCCAGTCTCCAAAGAAAACATCTCCCATGCAAGGATAAAATGATCACAGACAAGGAAGATTACCACTGAGGCACTTGTCAGTCTCAAGAAAATTTCTGTGCAACCAGGGAAAACTTGGTCATAGGTTAGACAACTAAGACAAAGGCCATCTGCCAAGTATAAAAAGATGAATTCTGTGCCAGGTACACTTGTTAAAACAAAATAGTTTGCTCAATGCTTTTGACAAAATTTATGGACTTTTCTTTGCTCTTGAGAGATTGATAAGAAATGCAGTGGGATCTTCAACTTCTAAAGAATGCCAAGCCCTCTGGCACTTGAGGCAGCTATACATTTGAAATGTATCATCCTTTCTCATGCACATGTAAAAAATAATTGGCAAATTACACTAAGGATAATGTATGGCCATTATGGGAATTATTTAAACTCTCTAAGCTTGTTTCCTTAGAGCTGAATTAAGAGAATGCAACTGTAGGATTAACATGTAGGGGCTTCTAAGTTAGCTCTCTTTTTTTTCTCTGCTTGCTCTGAATCTGCTGACTTGTTTGCTTGTATTAAATTTGTTAATAAATTCAAGGATTCTTGGAAGTTTATTTTTCTAGCCAATCCTAACTGAAATGTAAATATCCAGAAGTTAACTAAAACAACTCATTTGAAATTGAAGAGGGAAAAAGGGTAAAATATTTTTCAAAAACTTCTGTCTTTGCTTTTGGAATCTCTTTTCACTCTGATTAAATGAATGGCTATTATTCCACAAGAATCTGTGATTCTGTTTTAATTAAATGTTTTAACCATTTTGACATTTTGGCAGGTCTCTCCAGGATCAAAGTTCTAAATTAAGTCTTTTTGACCTATAATTAACGGAGAGACTTTCCAGTTGGGCCCCTGGAGAACCTTAAAGGAGGTATCATCTTGTAGAGATGTTAAACTAATTTGGCTTATTTGATTAATTGTATGGGAATCAATGTCAAGTAATAAAGTGATGCTAAATTTTCTTTAAGTTACATGGATATGTTATTGATGTATATTAAATATTATGTGAAATTTATAAAGGTGTGATGGTCCTGATATAATGCTGTCAACCATGATTCTGGTTGTTAACTTAAAACGCTAAATACAATAGAAATAATTGAATTTCCTTCTCAATTGCTGAACTCCCATCAGATTTTTAATGATGGTTATTTTAAGTCTTTGACATCCACAGTTTTTATTTTTCTCTAAATGTATCTGTAATCAGATTCATGGAAAAGACTCTAATAAGTACTCTTAAATATAAATTTCTAATAACTTCAAGATTAATGAACTAAATAAAACTTTTCACAACTGCAATGAAGAAATTGATGAATTTTGAAACTGCTAATCAAGATCAAGCGTAACAAAACTAATTACATGAAACTGAATAACTGATAATGTTTTATAACTTTATTTTAAACACTGTTGGTTTTTAACTGAAATGTTTTGTCTTCCAAGTTTAAGGAAACATTTTTTCTTAAGCTATATATAGTTTACAACAATTTGGTAAAATATACTTTCGTGAACAAAGGTGGAAATATTTATTTTTTTCTCTCTATTTGGTCCCTTCAAAATCTGGAAATGATTTGTGTTTTTTAAATGACAATATAATTATTTGCATACATATGAATCTGTACCTCCTTGTAACATGATACAATTAAAAACATTGGTTGTATTACCAAGGTTTTGACTGGAATGCCATATTTAAATTTTTATTGGTACTGCAAACAAAGTCTGAAGTCTACCTTTGTTTGGCTTTCTAGACTCAAGGGGTTTTAAAATCTGAGATTCTTATATTGTCAATTTACTACTCTCGCTGTCTTATGTAAATTATTAGGTTAAATAATAAACTTTAAAAAAACTAAAATAATAAAACTANTATTTATCTGATTTTAGTTAAAAAAAGAGGTTTTGATATTCTGAAATCTGTTTCTTTAAATTTTCAACCGTCTTCTGAACTGCAGCTTTTTCCTGTTTTACACTTTCCACTTAATTTCCCTTATTCCAGCTTTAGAATACTATCTCCTTCATTTAAAAATAGTAATTTAGTTTCTCAAAAAAACTTTCCTTTTGAAGCTTTTCAAATTCATATCTCAGTTCGACTTTGCTGTATCTCATTGCACATGATTTGATGAGAAACATGCTTCATGTTGTCTTTATTAGGTTTTTGATTACTTAGGTGCTTTGAAAGAATTAAGGGTTTTTTTTTCTTTTTTTTACATCTATGGAATGTTCTGTATCTGTTATCTGTTTTTGGAAGCTTTTTTCACTCTAATTAAGTGAACAACGAAAATCATGCATCATTGCCTTCAGCTCTTCCTTGTCTCCTTAGGGATGATAAACCTCTCCCTCAACTTTGGTGTCAGCTCCTGTAACCTCTTTTTCTCTCTCTCTCTCTCCAGTTCTGACTCTGCTATTGTGGCCTAACACTAAAAATGTTTGTCTTTTAAGGCCTAGGAGAATCTAGGGGAATAATATTTTCTTCCAGTATAACTTGATTCTGTAATTTTGTCTTTTCTTGATGTGTCTGAATTGCTCTGTTTAACCAATAAATTCCACATTCTTTTACTTTTTCTAAGAGCCATATATCCCCCTACTTGTTTTCTTGTTTATCTTTTCTATAATATGGTACACTCATAACCTTGGATACACACTCTTCCAGTGTTTAGTTGAATTCAAGTACCTTTTCATCAGGCTCAACTTCCAGGTTTTTGAAATGGGTTTCCCATAGGGAGAAGCAATCACAAGGGGTTTTAAATATGTAGAAGGTTTTATCTTTTGGTAACTGGCCTAGGAAACAAAGATTTTTTGTTTTATCAAAATAATTTCTCGTGCTTCATGTTGTCTTTATTAGGGTTTTTATTACTCCAGGAGCTTTGAAAGATTTTAACGGTTGTTTTTTTTTTTTTTTTTTTTTTTTTTTTTTTTTTTTTTTTTTTTTTTTAATCCATGTAATGATTCTGTCCTTTGCTTTTGAATCTCTTTTACATCTGATAAATGAAATGGCTATTATTCCACAAGATCCCTGTGATTCTGTTTTAATTAAATGTTTTAACCATTTTTGACATTTTGGGCAGGTTCTTCCAGGAATCAAGTTCTAAATAAGTCTTTTTGACCTATAATTAAGCGGAGAGACTTTTCCAGTTGGGCCCTGGAGAACCTTTAAAGGAGGTATCCATCTTGTAAGATGTTAAACTAATTTGGCTTATTTGATTAATTGTATGGGAATGCAATGTCAAGTAATAAAGTAGATGCTAATTTTTCTTAAAGTTACATGGATCTGTTATTGATGTTATAATTAAGATATTTATGGTGAAATTTATAAAGGTGTGATGGTCGCTGATAATAATGCTGTCAGCGCATTGATTCCTGGTTGTTACTTAAAACGCAAATACAATAGAGAATAAGATATTCCTTCTCAATTGCTGAACTCCCATCAGATTTTTAATGATGGTTATTTTAAGTCTTTGACATCCACAGTTTTATTTTTCCTCTAAATGTATCTGTAATCAGATTCATGAAAAGACTTCTAATAAGTACTTTAAATAATAATTTCTAATAACTTCAAGATTAATGACGAACTAAATAAAACTTTCAGCACCCTGCAATGAAGAAATTGAACTGAATTTTTGAAACTGCTTAATCAAGATCAAAGCGTAAAAAACTAATTAGCATGAAACTGAATAACTGATAATGTTTTATACTTTATTTTAAACACTGTTGGTTTTTAGACGAAATGTTTTTGTCCCTTCCAAGTTTTAAGGAAAACATTTTTTCTTAAGGCTATATATACGTTTACCACAAATTCTGGTAACAAAATATACTTTCGTGAACAAAGGTTGAAATATTTATTTTTTCTCCTGCTATTGTGTCTTGCAAATCTGGAAAATATTTGTGTTTTTTAATGAGCAATATAATTATTCTGCATACATATGAATCTGACCTCCTTGTAACATGATACAATTAAGAAACATTGGTTGTATTACCAGGTTTTTGACTGGAATGCCCATATTTAAATTTTTTATTGGTACTGCAAACAAAGTCTGAAGTGCTTACCTTTGTTTGGCTTTCTAAGCCCTCAAGGGGTTTTAAAATTGAGATTCTTATATTAGTCAATTTACTAGTCTCGCTGCTTATGTAAATTATTACAGGTTAAATAATAAACTTTAAAAAAAAACTAAATATAAAACTAATAAAATAAACTAGAAACTAAAAATAATAATAAAACTAAACTTATTTATAAACAAATCAATCTTAGTGTAATTATCTTTGGTAGAAATTAGGATAACTATACAGAGACAAAATTATGTTTCTAGAAAAGAACTATAATACATCTGTTATTAGACTGTAGTTCTGTGCATTGTCTTTGAGTTTTTATTATCTACCTATAGACGAGACTGGATCCTAAGTTATTCTAGGTTCCCTAATCCAATTTTCTCCCATGTTGTTACTAAGAATGAGAACTACTCTTTCCTAAAGCCTGGTAAGCTGAAGCTAGAAAACTTGATGTAAATTTTAAGAAACAAGCCTCATGCCTAATTTGTGGGTCATGCAGAAAGTTCACCAAACCACCCAATGCTATAACCAGAGATATTCAAACTACAAACCAGGATAAGAAGTTGATGTCTTTATGTTGTGGACAGTTTTCTCAAGATATCAGAACAATCTTTATCATAATGAGACTGTTGCTCCTCTTAGTTTGTCCTTGCCTATGCCTAACTTTTTCACTGGGCACGATAACGGTGTAATTAAAATTTCACAATTAGTAGCTTATGTGGACAATTTGACAAAATGTTAGATCTGTTATGTCAACCTTAGATCTTTACACGACCGAAGAATCCTTTAGTCCAACTTAAAAAATATTCCTAATACAACTGTCACTCACTCTATGCTTTTAATTCAACCCAGTCATGAGATATCAGATGACAAAATTTTTCTATATTATCTATTGGTTAAATAAGGTAGTGTTTATGCTATTGCTAGGACTACATGCTGTACCTGGACAAATTCCTCCGGGGAAGTTGAGACCCAAATACACAAAATAAGAAAACAGGCACACAGTTACATTAGGTCTCACCTAATTCCCAATGGTCATTCGATTAATTCAGTTTCTTGCCTTTAAGCCCAGGTTCATGGCTCAAAACCATTATGCAAACTGGGATGATCATAAATTTTACTTTGTATCTTTCTTTTTAAACTTTGTACCTGTTGCCTGTCAAATTTCTGTGGAAGTACAACTCCTAACACAATAATGCTGGCCCATAGCTTTGAAATAATAGCCAACACCTACAGAACAAACAAAATTGAACTTAACAATGGACTCCAGGTAGACCTAACCTAAGAGCCACTCCCTCCAAACCTCCATTGTTGCTCAAATGTCATGACCTTACACAAACAAAACTACTTCCATGAAGACATCTGCCCAGTAACTGGCTGTCCAACCTTGGACTGATATCACCACTGTTACTGATCCCTGTGGTCAAGAAAAATTGTTTCAAAGCAACTTATGTGGCCCTTTTCATTTTTCCTTATAAAACTCTTGTCTTCATGTACCTCCCTGAATATACCCACTGTATTCCCATTGAAATGTTCATTCCTGAATAAATGTAATTTAATTTTAGAGAGCCTCTTTCTCCTTAGATTGAAATTTATATCAGACAAAATAGACTTAAGACAAAAACTGTCACAAGAGACAAAGAAGGATATCATATAATGATTAAAAGTTCAACTCACTAGGAAGATACAACAATGACAGTTGTTCCTCGGTATTCACAGGGGATTAGTTCCAGGACACTCTGTGGATACCAAAATCCACGGATACTCAAGTCCTGTACACAAAATGGCACAATATTTGCATATAGCCTATGCGCATCCTCTCATATACTTTAAATCATCTCTGGGCTATTTATCCTAATAAAATGTTAATACCATGCAAATAGTCATTATATTGCATTGTTTAGGGAATAATCACCCCAAAAAGGTCGTACATATTCAGTACAAATGCAACTGTCCATTTCTTTTCAAATATTTTTTATCCAAGATTAGTTGAATCTGTGGATGCAGAACATGCGGATACAGAGGGCTATGTAAATATATATGCACCTAAATTAGGGTGCCCAAATATATAAAACAAACATTGATAGAACTGAATGGGGAATAAACACAATAATAGTAGGATACTATTATAGCAACACAATAATAGTAGGATACTTTAATATCCCACTTTCAATTATGGATAGAATCAGACAGAAGATCAATGAGGAAACGAAGGACTTGAACAACACTACAGACCAATTGGATCTAACAGATATATACAGAACACTTCACCTAACAACAGCAAAATGCACATTCTTCTCAAGTGCACATGAAACATTCTCCAAGATAGACCATGTTAGGCTACATTACAAGTCTTAATAAATTTAGGAAGACTGAAATTATACCAAGTATCTTCTCTGACCATACTGGAATAAAACTACAAATTAATAGTAGGAGGAAAACAAGAAATTCCACAAATATGTGGACATTAAACAATGGATGCTTAAACAACCAATGGGCCAAAGAATAAATCATACAGGAATTTAGAAAACATCAAGAGGCAAATAAAAACAGAGATACACATTTCAAAACTTATGAGATGCAGTGAAAGCAATCCAAATAGGGAAGTTTATAGTGGTAAACACTTACCTTTAAAAACAAGAAATATCTCAAATCGACAACCTAACCTTATACTTTAAGGAAATAGGAAAAGAAGAACAAGCAAACCAAAAGTCAGCAGAAGGAATAAAATAGTAAAGACTAGAGCAGAAAATAGAGAAAAGGAAATAACATTTAAAAAGGAAACTAAAGAGTCTGTTTCGAAAAGATTAACACAATTGACAAATTAATTAGTAAAAATAATTAAAATTAATTTCTTAGCTAGATCAAGAAAAAGAGAGAGAAGACTCAAACATTTAAAATTAGAAATGGGCCGGGTGCGGTGGCTCAAGCCTGTAATCCCAGCACTTTGGGAGGCCGAGACGGGTGGATCACGAGGTCAGGAGATCGAGACCATCCTGGCTAACGCAGTGAAACCCCGTCTCTACTAAAAAAAAAAATACAAAAAAACTAGCTGCGCGAGGTGGTGGGTGCCTGTAGTCCCAGCTACTCGGGAGGCTGAGGCAGGAGTATGGCGTAAACCCGGGAGGCGGAGCCTGCAGTGAGCTGAGATCCAGCCACTGCACTCCTGCCTGGGCGACAGAGCGAGACTCCGTCTCAAAAAAACAAAACAAAACAACAACAACAAAAAAAAAACAAATAAAATTAGAAATGAAAGAGGAGACATTATGATTGATGTCACAGAAATCAAAAAGTGTAAGAGACTACTATGAAGAAGAATACAGCAACAGATTGGATAACCTAGAAGAAATGGATAAACTCCTAGGAATATGCAACCTATCAAGACTTAATCATGAAGAAATTTTAAGAAAACAACTGAACAGTTGTATAACTAGTGAGGCACTGGATGTAGTCATCAGAAGCCTCCCGAGAAAGAAAACTCTAGGACCAGATGGATTCACTGCAGAATTCTACCAAATATTTAAAGAAGAATTAACACACAAATTCTTCTTAAACTCTTCCAAAGATTTGAAGAGGAAGGAACACTCTCAAAACTCATTCTGTGTGGTCAGCATTAGCCTGATACAAAAGCAAAGACACACAATTAAATAAACTGTAGACCAATATCTCTGATAAATATTGATGCAAAAATCCTAAACAAAGCACTAGCAAACTAAATTTAACAGCACACTAAAAGAATCACATGTCATGATCAGGCAAGATTTATATCTGGTGTAATTCAACATATAAAAATCAATCAATGTCATACACCACATAACAAAATAAAGGGCCTTTCACGATTAAAAAAAAAAAACCCACCTAACTAGAAATGGAAGGAAAGTACCTAAATATAATGAGAGTCATATATGAAAAGCCCACAGTTAGTATCATACTCAATGGAGAAATACTGAAAGCTTTTACTCTAAGATCAGGAACAAGGCAAGGATGCCCAACTTACCACTACTATTTAACATAGAACTGGATATTCTATCCAGGTCAGATCAGAAAGTTTTTAAAAAGGCATCCAAATTGGAAAAGAAGAACTAAAAATTTCTCTGTTTGCAGATGATTTGGTCTTATATGTAGAAAGATCCCACGTACACACAAAAGCTACAACTAATAACTCAGCAAAGTTGCAAGATACAAAATTAGCGCTAAAAAATCAGCTGCATCTCTATGTACTAGCAGTCACCAACGTGAAAAAAAATTTCATTTACTATAGCATCAAAAAAGGTAAAATACTCAGGAAAGAACTTAATCAAATAACTGAAATATTTTTCCACTGAAAACTACAGAACATTGCTATTAATAAAAGAAGAAGTCTAAGAAGATACAAATAAATGGGAACTCATTCTGTACTCATGGGTTTGAAGACTTAATAATGTTAAAATTTCCATGCTACTCAAAGTGATTTACAGATTCAATGCAATCACTATCAAAATCACAATGACTTTTTTCAGAAATAGGAAAAAAAATCCTAAAATTTGTATGCAATCTTAGAGGCCTCACACTCCCAAATTTCAAAACATAATTCAAAGCAGCAGTAATTAACATGACATGGTACTGGCATATAGACATATAACCATTATAACACAGAACCCAGAAATAAACCCCTGCATATATAATCAAATGATTTTGACAAGAGTGTCAAGATTACACAATGAGGAAAGGACAGTGTCTTCAAAAAATGGTATTGGGAAAACTGGATATCCACATGCAAAAGAATAAAGTTAAACCCTTACCTTACATTGTATACAAAAATCAAATCAAAATGGATTAAAGACCTAAATGTAAGACCTAAAACTATTAAAATCCTAGAAGCAAATATAAAGGAAAACCTTCAGAACATTAGATTTGGCAATGATTTCTTGGCTATCACAACAAAAGCACAGGTAATGGAATGAAAAATATACAAATGGGAATATATCAAACTCAAAAACTTCTGTGCATCAAAATAAACAATTAACAGAGTGAAAAGGTAGCCTACAGAATGGAGGAAAATTGCAAGTTATACATCTGATAAAGGGTTAGTATACAGATTATATGAGAAACTTCTACAGCTCTATAACAACAAAGAAAAACCCAAATAATCCAATGAAAATAATGGGTAAAGTTCTTAAATAAACATGTCCAAAGAAGATATATAAATTGTCAATAAGTACATGAAAAGATGTTCAATATCACAAATCTTTTAGAAAATGCAAATCAAAACTGTAACAAGATATCACCTCACACCCACTATTGTAGTCACTGGTAAACGAAGAGAAAAATAGCAAGTGTTGTCAAGGATGTAACGTTGGAAGACCTGTGCACTGTTGGTGGAAATGTAGAATGGTATAGCCATTATGGAAAATAATATGGAGGCTCCTCAAAAAATTAAAAATAGAATTACTAGATAATCCAGCAATCCCACTTCTGGGTATATATCCAAAAGAACTCAAAGTAGGATCTCAAAGGAATAGATATTCATCACAGCATTATAGCCAACATGCAGAAGCAATCCAACTGTTCACTGACAGAAGAATGGATAAAGAAAATGTGCTATACACATACAATGCAATATTATGCAGCCTTTAAAAGGAAATCCTGTTACATGGCATGACATGAATCAACCTCGAGAATATTATGCTGAGTGAAATAAGCAAATTACAAAAGGGCAAATACTGTAAGATTCTACTCATATGAAATATCTAAAGTAGTCAAAATCACAGGAACAATATTTAGAAAGGTAGTTACCAGGGGCTGGGAGGAGGGGGGAGGAAACAGTATCTAATTGGTATAGATTTTCAGTGTTGTAAGATGAAAAGTTCTATTGATCTGTTGCATCATGTGAATAGAATTTACACTAATGAATTGTACACTTAAAAATGTTAAGATTAAAAAATGGTTAAGATGGTAAATTTAGTGTTATGGTTTTTTTAGACCATAATAAATTTTATTTTTTTATTTTTTGTTAGTTTATTTTATTTTTTTTGTTATGAGAACGGCAGTTCCTCTTCTGCCGCCAGGCTGGAGTGCTGTGGCCAGATCTCAAGATCCTCAAGCTGGCAAGCTCGACCATCCCCGGTTTACGTCCCATTCCTTACTTACCACATCAAGCCGAGTAGCTGAGAGGTTACAAAACAAAAAGAGCATCCTGTACGCACCGCAGCCCGGCACGGCTTAATGTTCTTCTTGTATTTTTTTAGTATGAGACGGGTTTCACCGTGTTACCAGGATGGTAGGGTCTCGATCTCCTGAGCCTTCGTGACTCGTCCGTCCTTGGCCTTCTCAATGTCCAAGGGCTGGATTGCAGGCTTTAGAAGCCCAGCCGCGGGGCCGGCTCGAGGCAGATAATAAATTTTTAAAGTCAAGTATACACATACAAAACTCACTAAGAATCCTACTAGTCATTGTCTCTCTTCTCTGGTGGTTTTAGAAGGGTCATATGCAGCTATTTGCTCTTTACTTTGGAATAGATATCTTGGTATATCTGATACCACTGGCCTTTAGAAAATAATTTTTTTTTTTTTTTTTTGAAACAGAGTCTCGCTTTGTCACCCAAGATGGAGTGCAGTGGCGCGATCTTGGCTTACTGCAACCTCCACCGTCTCCCAGATTCAAGCAGTTCTCTGCCTCAGCCTCCCGAGTAGCTGGGATTACAGGCGCCCACCACCATGCCCAGCTAATTTTTGTATTTTCAGTAGAGACAGGGTTTCACCATCTTGGCCAGGCTGGTTTTGAACTCCTGACCTTGTGATCCACCTGCCTTGGCCTCCCAAAGTGCTGGGATTACAGACATGAACTACTGCGCCTGGCCAGTCCTCTAGAAATCTAATGAACATAGCCAGCTCCTGCATTTTTGTATTATCCATCTTCTAACCAAAATGTCTATTGTAATTGCTTCTTTCTGCTTAAAAAGTACAATCAGCATTGTATCTACAGACTAGAGCAGGGGTCAGAAAGTTATTTCTGTAAAGAGCCAGGCAGTAAATATTTTAGGCATTGCAGGTCACATGATCTCTGTGGCCTAAATACTCAACACTGTCATTTTAGCATAAAAGCACTCATGTAATATGTAAAGAGTGGCTATGGTTATGCTTCAATGAGACAATTTATAAAAATAAGTTGCTGGAGATTTAGTCCATGAAATATAGTTTACCAATCCCTGGGTAAATTGTGAAAAATACTGGAAAGTAGATACAGAACTGAGCTGGGATCTTAAAACTGTACTGATGGCCCTACCAAACTAAACTTCTGTGGGTATTTACAGGCAGGTATAGAGAAAAAGGCATATCTTGGCTTAGTGGCTCTCTAGATCAGGTGCCAGCAGACATGTTGATTTGCTGTACCAATAAAACCACATCTGGAACTGCAAATGACATCAACTTCTAATTAAGTTTCAAATAATTTCATGTAATTCTCCAGGATATAACTGTCTCTGCACAGGTCAACTGAGTGAATGAATCAGCATATGCACATGAAGGTGATCTGGCTGCAACATCTGTCACCCTATTGATCACCAGGGTTGAATCAGGATGTGACAGAAACCATAACCCTTGCAACTTTCAAGATACTGCTAGTGGCACTAACTTTTGCAATTCCTCCATGAATGTGGTTTTGCTTTCAGGTTACCATTTTTTGCCACATACAAAGCATTTATAGTGTTTGTCCTTGGCAAAACAGCCCTTTTTCCATGGATCAGGGAACATTCAGTATGAGGATTCTGCCAGCGATTGAATGCAGCTGTTGCAATTCTGCATTCTGAAACTTGGGAAATAATCAGAGGATGAGTTCAGGGATCCATTCAGACCACCACAAAGGGGCCTGAGCAAAAGCATTCAGTAATTATTAGTCCTCTATAAGCCCTTCTGCTACCTGATGGGCTATAGTAACATTTTAGGGTTCTCAGAGTTCATGTCAATTCAGCTCTAGTAACCGGTAATCAATCCCTCCATGGGATTGAGTCCAATTACCTGTTTAGGCTGTTTGCAATTACCTAATCACAGCTCCATTAAATATGGCTGCAAGTCACTTGGCAGAAGTGCAGGATGATTTATGATAGATAAGTCAGTTTTGGCAGCATGTCAGTGTACTTTCTCAAGGAGACTTGATCTACACTTCATTCAAGGTGTTCTGGGAATGAGAACTCATTCACATTATGGAATTGCCTGAGAGGCCACAATTCTCTCTCATGTTGATTAACCAGACCCAGAGTCTTTCCACTTATTCAAATCAAGCAGGGATTCAGTAGGCTTCTGGTCTATTTCAGCCAGAGGGAACACGCAATCTACGAACAAATGCAAAGATCTCTGATAATCCCTTTGACTTTGCTGATCATTATGATAAACACGCTCATTTTGTCTCTACCAATGAAGTGCCTCCACTTGACCCCTGATGCTCCAGGATCCCATCATCCTCATTGCATTTTTTTTTTTTTTAAGCCCATTTCAATGTCACAATTTTCCTCTCTCATTCCTGGTCTGCCGAGAAGAATTACTACAGCCTTCTCCAGGACTGCCAATGCACCTCTCGCCAATGAATTTCTCAAGTCCTTGGCAAAGTGTGTCTTCCGAATCTTCCCAGAGTACAAGGGTTGAGTAAGGCTTTACATAAATCCACTCCAGCATTCTGGCATTCCTATGTCTCTGTATATATTCTATAACACTGGTTCTCATTTGGGGACAATTTCCAAACCCCCGCACTGATGTCTGGCAGTGTCTGGAGACATTTTTGCTTGTTATAACGGAGGGGGGTGTGTGCGTGCGCGCGCGTGCACGCACTACTGGCATCTAGTGGCTAGAGACCAAGGATGCTGCTAAACATCCTACAATGCATAGAGCATCCCCTAAGAACAGAGCTATCCAGTCCAAAATGTCAGTTGTGCCAAGGTCGAGAAATTCTATAACATACTTACAAAGTTCTGGCTTTTTGTTTTTTTTACTTTAGGGTAGGCTAACGTTTTTGCATCCAGGTTTCACACAACTGACAAAACTACTGAAACTATTCCCAGATGCTCAAGCTAACAGCGGGTCTGGAATCACTGTTCACTGCAACCATATCAGCAGATCCAGCCTAATCCATCACTATATTATTTCCACCTGATTCAATACCCGTGCGATCTACAACCATTTCTCAGGTTTCTATTGATATAAATTACAAAAATCCTAATTTTGTCAAGTGATCCTTCCACCTCAGCTTCCTGAGTACCTGGAACCACACATGTGTGCCTCCATGGCTAGCTAAGTTTTAAAACTTTTTTTGGAGAGACAGGGTCTCACTATATTGCCCAGGCTAATCTTGAACCCCTGAGCTCAAGAGACCCTCTCACCTTGGCCTCCCAAAGGGCCGGGATTACAGGTGTGAGCCACTGCACCTGACTGAGTTGAAACTTAATGCTCACAAAGGCCAAAAGAACTGGATACACAACTAGCTGTCTAATCTTGAGTCTAGATGAGAATCAAGGCCAGAGGAACCACAAACATGGTGAGTAGTAAACTACCCAACATTACAAATGAAACAGCACCTCCCTTCCACTGACTGTGAAAAGAAAAGATAGGTGCTCTCTGGTTGCTAGCCCCATCTTGAACCTAAAGACCAGGGTTAACCAGAAGGGTAGATATGAAAATCAAAAGAAAATCATTTTGGAATCCTGACAGAAGCAAGTTTAAGTCCTGCTCTACCTGGGGTCTTTTAAGTTATGGGAGACAAATCATTTTGGTTTAACATAAGGGTTAGTAAATTTTTTTCTGTAAAGGGCCAGAAAGTACATATTTTAGATTTTGTGGTCCAGAGTTTTTGTCACAACTACTAAATTCTGACACTGCAGCAAGAAAGCATACATAATACATTAAAACATAGGCATTGCTATATTCTAATAAATCTTTAAGGGAGTGGGCTGGATTTGGCCCACAGGAGGTAGTTTTTTGACCCGACTTAACCCACTAAACTACTGAGAGTTGGTGGGCTATCCTGATATCTAAGAGCAAACTAAACATCGAAGACTCAGGATTTCTGGTATCTAACACAATTTGAGGTATCATGGACTTTGCATACTTAGCATGTGAAGTTGCAGTCCAGGAACAACAGGAATTGTAATCCAAGTAAACTGTGGTAACCTCATAAAGATATATCCTTTGCTGAGTAAAGCCTTTAACCAAATAAGCTTTAAATGTCACAGAAATGCCTAAGAAAGAAATGGTATTAAATCCTGTTTTAACTGCCTGTTCCCATGGTTTGTTTTCACTGGCATCATGCTGTTCTCTCCCTACGCACCTCTTTTCCTCAGGGAATCTTTATTAAATTTTACCTCAAAATTTATGTATTTCCACTCTGTATCTTCAGAATTTGCTTTTTTTTTTTTTTTTTTTTTTTTTTTTTTTTTTTTGAGACAGAGTCTCACTGTCACCCCAGAGTGCAGTGGCGCGATCTCAGCTCACTACAACCTCTGCCTCCTGGGTTCAAATGATTCTTCTGCCTCAGACTCCTGAGTAGCTGGAATTACAGGTATCTGTCACCTCACCTGACTAGTTTTTTTATTTTATTTTATTTTATTTTATTTTATTTTATTTTATTTTAAGAGTGATGGGGTTTCACCATGTTGGCCTGGCTGGGCTCAAACTCGTGACCTCAGGTGATCCACCTGCCTCGGCCATCCAAAGTGCTGGGATTACAGGCGCGAGCAACCGCACCTGGCCTCTGTAAATTGTTATTTCTCTTCTCCACAACTCGATTTTCCTTGCCATACGGTACCTAGAAAGGCCCAGCCATTTCCCCCAATCAGACCAAGCACTTAAAAAGACAAGCCAGTGCCCTGGGTTATCTATCCATTCAGCTAGTGAGTACGTCTGTCAAGAACTAAGTAACATTCCTACTACTGGAATTACACTAAAACCGTATTGATTGCACAGATTTGTACACAAGAAGGTTCAAATGCATTCATTGCAAATATATATTCACTCTCACCGATGCATCCGTATCTTTGAACAAGTGTTTATAATTGATTTCCAGAGTTCCATTCTTTAATTTTGGCCTTATATACTATATGATGACACAAGATTTCTTAACTGTAAGGAATTAATATCTTCTAGTAATTTTTCAAATTATATTTTAGTTTTACTATGTTACTGTAAACTAACAGTATTTTACTATAAATCCGATGCTCAGTGAAAAAATTAAAATATATAAGTTAAATGTGAAAAAAATTCCTGCATTCTCTTCGATGCTGTGGGGGCATAGGACAGACTGTCACATCATTAGATGCACTATTCACTCACGTGGACACACACGAATTTAAGGTATGTGATTTTTTTTTTTTTTAAGACTGAGTCTCACTCTATCACCCAGGCTAGAGTGCAGTGGCAACATCTCGACTCACTGCAACTTCTGCCTCCCAGGTTCAAGCAATTCTCCTGCCTCAGCACCCCAAGTAGCTGGGATTACAGGCATGCACCACCACACCCAGCTACCTTTTGCATTTTTAGTAGAGACAGGGTTTCACCATGTTGGCCAGGTTGGTCTCGAACTCCTGACCTTAGGTAATCCACCCACCTTGGCCTCCCAAAGTACAGGGATTATGGGGATGAGCCACCACACCCGGCCTGTGATGTTCCTAAACTAAACCATTACACTCTTCTGTCATAAAATGTGGCCACCATTTTCAAGGATTCTTTTTACTGTAGTATATAAAAAATTATTTCTATTTTTACAAAATTCAGCAACACACTGATGTGCTACTCACATTTTCTATTTGAATCTCCTAATCAAAAATTCCTATTCTATGAATTCCAGAAAAAAGAGATGCACATTCTATAGTGATACATACTAACTTCTCTTCCAAAAGCATTTTTTTCACTGCCACCACTAGGAAAAGGTAAAAGTCAGTCATGTTCCAAAAATCGATTTTGGATGAAATTTATCAAATGTTATTTTGTCCTTTTTCTCAGAATATGGGAGAGAGAAGTTGACAAAAGAAATCTGCAACAGCCTCAAACTAAGTTCTGATTAAAGTAATGCTAAAGCCCTTAGAAGGTAATCATGTCAAAGCCTGAATGAAAATGTGAAAAAACCAATGACAAATTCAAGATCTACTAAAAAAATGTTTGTCATTAGCAACTCTGACACTTAAACCCCTGCCTTAACAGTTTTGAAAAAATAAGTGTAGTATGTAGCATCCAGTTATTACAAGATGAACAGTTAACTCTTACAAAAGATAACTGAATCTATACTACATAAAACCAGTAGAAAAGCAGACGTCTGGGAAGATAGTACCCAACTTGATTAGTGAGGCTAAAGGAGGACAGGATCTAATCACAAGACAATACCAAATTAACACTGGAGAGTTCGGTATTTAGTGGTTTTCTACATTTCAATTGTCTCTTAATCTTATTAAGGCTACTTTCAGGTTTCCTGTTTACAAATTCAAGATATTCTGGAGGTGATCTCAACATATTTTCAAAAATGTTTCCTATTAACAAATATTGAGCACCTGTGAAGTATATGGCAATGGTAAGATTATGTAGATCCAGTAGTGAACAAAGTCTCTGCCTTTATGGAGTTAACATTCTAGTGGACACTTAATTTTGGCATGTCCACCATGTTGTAAAAGGCCTGAGAAAAATCTTACTCTAACACCCCTCTTCTAAATAACATTTTATAAAGGTCAAGGTTCTGACTAAAGCCCTTGCTATGCTAATCATAAAGACTGTTTTGTTGTCTTTGGACCACTGGGACAAGAGAAGCTATGGCTGAAACACTGACTTTAGTAATTTTTTGAGACTTGATAATTGGAAGAATTCAAATGACACGAGTCTTCGCAAGAATCATTTTATGGATTTTTTCTCCTGTGTGGATTCTCTAATGTTCTTACCACCCCCATTATTTTTATAGGATTTATCGCCAACATGGATTCTGTGATGAATTGTAAGATTCGATCGCCAACTGAAGCTCTTACCACATATCTCACATTTATAAGGTTTTTCCCCAGTGTGAACTCTCTGATGAGATTGTAGTTGTGAAGACCGACTGAAGACTTTACCACACATATCACATTTGTATGGTTTCTCTCCTGTGTGGACACTCTGATGAAGTTGAAGACTTGACGCCTGACTGAAGTACTTACCACACTCCCCACATTTATATGGTTTTTCTCCAGTGTGCACCCTCTGATGCATGTCAAGATTCAAGCTCCACTTGAAGCCCTTCCCACACTCATCACATTTGTATGGCTTTTCTCCAGTGTGGACTTTTTGATGGGCTTGAAGATGTGCACTCCGACCAAAACTCTTCCCACACTCTTCACATTTGAATGGTTTTTCTCCACTGTGAACTCTCTGATGGGCCAAAAGATTTGAGGCCTGCCTGAAGACCTTCCCACACTCCTCACAATTATATGGTTTCTCTCCGGTGTGGATCCTACAGTGAATTTTAAGATCTGCTCTACGACTAAATCCCTTTCCACACTCTTCACATTTGTATGGTTTCTCACCCTTATGGATCAGCTGGTGAATCTGAAGTCGTGAGCTCTGATTGAAACCCTGCCCACACTCCTCACACTTAAAAGGTTTCTCTACACTGTGGGCCTTCTGATGGATTTGAAGATATGAACTTTGACTGAAGCCCTTCCCACATATCTCACATTTGTAGGGTTTCTCTCCTGTGTGGACCACTAGATGAACTTGATAATGGGAGTTCCTCCTGAAGCTCTTCCCACACTCACTGCATTTGTATGGCTTCTCTCCAGTGTGGACTCTCTGATGGGCTTGAAGATTTGAACTCAGAGTAAAGCCTTTCCCACATACAGTACATATGTATGACTTCTCTCCAGTGTGGACTCCCTGATGGGCCTGAAGACTTGAAGGCCGACTAAAGCCTTTGCCACATTCCTCACATTTATAGGGTTTTTCTCCTGTGTGGACTCTCTGATGAATGTAAAGATTTGAGCTACAAATGAAGCCCTTACCACACTCCTCACATTTGTATGGTTTCTCTCCTGTATGAACTCTTTGATGGGATTGAAGATGTGAATTCCGACTGAAACTCTTACCACATGCATCACATTTGAATGGCTTCTCCCCAGTGTGGAGTCTCTGATGGTCCTGAAGATGAGAGGCCTGACTGAAGGCCCTCCCACACTCCTCACAATTATAAGGTTTCTCTCCCGTGTGGACCTTACAATGAACATTAAGGGCTGATCTACGACTGAAACCTTTCCCACATTGCTTACATTTGTATGGTTTCTCTATCACGTGGACTTTCTGATGGGTCTGTAGATGAGTGCCCTGACTGAACTCCTTACGACAGTCATCATACTTAAGTTTTTCTCCCACATGTACTTTCTGATGAACAGGAAGAACTGGGCTGTAACAGAAGCCTTTTCCACGTTCAACACAGGTAAGAGACTTCTCTCCTGATTGTAACTGCTGATGAAGACCAAAGCTGGAGAGATCACTGAAGGGTTTTTTACACTCATTACACTGGTAAGATTTCTGTCCTGTGTGAATTATGCTATTCTGATCAAATGTTGAAATCTTCATATTGTCTTTTTCATAATCATTGGGTCTATAAGACTTGTCACTTCTGTGTACTCTATGATCATCATGATGTGAAATCCAACTGATGGGATCAACACCCTTCTTACATTGATATAATTTATTTTTTATGGAAATTTGCTGATCTCTGTTCAATCTCTGTGATTCAGTCAGGAATGTCTTCCTCCAAGAATCCTGGGTTCTCAAGATAGGAAACTGTGGATTTCCAGTATCACTGGGACCATCTGCTTTATTTACTGTATAGTTCTCATCTTCGGAAATTTGAATAGACAGTTCTGCCCCTACCTGGCAAGGGAAATCACCTTGTTTGTGAAATTGAGAATTATTGATCATGGAGTCTTGACACCTGGTTAAGTCATTTGCAATTTGTTGCCAGATTTGCCAGCAAGAAAGCTCTTCTGATTCTCTGTCTTGAATAGTTACTAACTTACTTTGATTTTTCTCTCCTGTAAGGACAACGAATTCAGAGAGATAGACAGTGAATTTTTTTGTTCAAAGATTTAAGATTTCACACTAAGGACAGATTAAAAGACTTTAAAGAGCCTCAGGATAGTTCTGCTCATCTTTTTCGACACATTTGAAGTTTCTGGTTTACATACTGACAGAAACCAAGAGATGGTCCACCAAGCTCGCAATTGCTAAGCACTAATGAAATCCATTTAAAAACACAACTACTGACATACTATCTAAATTTTTAATCCCATGTCTTTCCTACCATAATATGGTATCAATAAAGAAAAACATTTTGTAGTGCTCACGGGTTTACAACCACAGCCCAGAAGTTGCTGCGTGGCAGTTATTAATAGACACTCAAGGAATGTATGCATGTATGAATCCTTGTTTGACTTCTGACATTTCTTCTAAACTTCAAATCCAAGTTTAAGTTTGAGCCAGGTCATAGAGCAAAAGAGCTTTTACAAGTAAGGTATCTGAGACAGAAAAAGAACTGGAAAGTACAGTTTTGCTGCAAAGTTGAAAAGCTGTACCTGAGGTAGGGGTACACCAAGTGAGTTATTGCTGAAGAGAAAAATCAAAGGTAATAATCACTTGGGGTGAAAGCAAAGCATGAAGACCTATGCACTGGATCCTTCTAAGGCTTTTGCACTGAGTCAAAATTGGAAGGCTAGGAAAGAATGCTGTTTCTTTGAAAGCTAGGTATGGAAAGTTTCTGGATGTAGATATATTTGTCTTTAACAAGAATGTTTTCCAAATTGACAAAGTGGTCTATTAGTGAATCGTGAAATAAATTTAATAGCTTGTGATATTTAGGAAAAAAAACAGATAAAGTATATCAGAATAATCACAAGCACTAATGGTGTCATTACATAAAAGGCCTTCTAAAGACATACATATAAGCCTACACAATATAAATGTTTGAGAGGCAACAATGTAAGATCCATTTCTTTTTATGAGTGTGGACTTTGGAAGAAGCAAATGGGATGCCAACTGTGCAAACTTTTAAAGGAAAAGGCTAATGCTCATGTCCTGACTTTTAGTTTTACTTTTTCTTTCCTGATACAATGGATAAGGAAATCGAATTTTATTCCCTTCTATGGGGGAATACCTAAGAAATAGAAATAAAAGTCCTTATTTTAAAATATTCCCTCCCCGATGAATATGCTCTGCTACAAATACTCAAAGACAGTCGTAAGGAAAGCACGTTATTCAGTTTGGTTACAACTATGACACTAAGTTCCCTAAGATACGGGCCAACTTGTACAGACAGGCAAACACATGCAAATATACAAACACAGACACTCATACACAAAGAGAAATTAAATTAGGTTAGGCATTCATTGGAAGACAAAAACTATTTTGCAATATCCCTTATTTATGCTGATTTGTTCACCACCTATTAGCTCCATGGAAGACAGATTTCCATTAACTCATTTATTTATTCAACTAATATTTATAGTGTCTCTGCCATGTACCAGGACTATTCTAAGTACTGAAGAGACAGCAACAAATAGATAAAATTCCTCCACTCCTGGAGATTACACGCCAGTGAGGAGACACAGGTGTTAAGTCACTAAACAAAAGCATATATGAGGTGATGATCAGTGCTTACACACAATATAAGGCAGTGCACAGAGAGTAATGGAAAAGACTGTGTTTTTAATAGGGTGGTCAGAGGAGGCCTTTCTTATAATACTAAAACTGAGCAAAGAACTGAATGAAGAAAAGATCAGAAGGCTTATAGGTGAAAGATTATTTCAGGCAGAGAGAAGAACACACACAGGGCTGTGATGCAGAAGCATCCTTGATAGGTCTGAAAAGCAAGAGGGAGGACAATGTGGCTGGAATTCACAGAGAGAGAGAGAGTATAGAAGATATATTTAGAGAGGTAGTGGGGGATGAAGAGCACACCATGTAGGACTCTGTCAGTCACATTAAGTGGATTTTACTCTATGTAAAATAAGTTACAGATAATTTTGAGCAGAACAGCAACATAGTCTGACACAAGGTAACAAAAACTCACTGTGGCTGCCACTTAGAGAACAGACTGTAAGAGGAGAGGGGTAGGAGTAGGGCAAGCGGTATGAAAGGTGTTGCAATAATCCAGGAAAGAGATTTGGCAATTTGGACCAGGTGACGGCAACAAGGCTGACGAAAAGCAAAGCAGACGGACAGTTAACTATAAGAACTCACAACTGTTTGGTTTTTACCTAAATTTCTCTGTCTTTGGGTTGCTGTCGTCATCCAAAGCTGCTCATTTCTTTCTATAGGTGATACATCTTGTTTGAAGGGTTGATGCCCTGTGAAAATGCCAAATCACAAGTTGAAAATGAACATATTAGAGTTAAAATACACTGGAAATCTGAGTTGCAACTGCATATTCAAGACACTGAAAGTAGTGTTTTTCAAACTTTTATTTAAATTGTGACTCAGTAAAGAAACACCATTTATTTCAGGACCCAGACACACATGCATAGATACATATTATGAAAACCAAGTTTGAATAATCTATTTTTAACTATTGTCTGTTTTCATTAAATCTCCTCCCACTGGTTCTCACATCAGTCAAGAAATTGGCCAGAGTTTTTGCTGCAGTGTGTGCCATTCTTCCTAAGGAGTTCTAGTATTTTCTACCCTATTTTATTTCATTGAAATCTGCTGGCAGTATTCAATAAATTGGTTTTATAATTCAATAATGGGGCAGGTATAAAATATGAAAAAGAATAGACAAAGCATAGCAGTATTCTGTTCATTTATAGTTCTTCTATAAAACTATAGAAAACAAATGAAAAGACCTAAAATATTCTGTTCAGAAAGATCAGAAACATCCGGTGTCTCTGCATCCCATAAAAATTAGGAAAGTCAGGTTTCCACACTCAGGGAACCATTTCAAGGGCCACAAAGCCTTAAAACTCCAAGGTCACAAAGATACTCCAGAGGGAGGCTGTCCTCACCCACTGACAGCAGGTTCCTAAAATTCTCCACCATCACATCTCGGTACAGCTTCCTCTGGGCAGGGCCCAGCAGCCCCAACTCCTCCTCCGTGAAGGCCACAGCCACGTCATTGAAGGTCACTGCTTCCTACGACAAAAACACATGACCTCAATCTTACAACCAATGTCCACTGGAAGATGGGTAACATTGAGAAGGTGAAGAGAACAGTTGCAAAGTTGTTCTGGATGCCAAGCCGTTTGTAGATTTCCCAGCCCTTCTCCTGTCTTGCCAATGCCATACACTGACTTACCAAAAGTGCTGCTATGAAAAAGAAAGCTTTGTGTATTTACTGGATGCTCTCAGTGAGTACTCTTATGAGGGAATTTCCTAGAATTGTTACCTACTGAACCTAAAACATTGCCAATTTCCCCAGAAAGGTTTACCAATTTAGTCCCAACAGTGTTTGATAGCACCTGTCTTCCTACTGAGGTGCGAACCAAGGGAGCAGTGTTACATGTGGAAATAAACCTAAAGGGCATGTCAGGTTTCTGAATGAAAGACTCTTTCTCTCTGTCCTCCTGTCTTGGTCTTTCACTTGAATATAATACACTGATCCCGGATCTTTAGTTTTCCATGTGAACTTGGGCAAGTTCCTCATTTTTCACAATCCCTTTTCTATTTATGTATAAAATGAAGGCAAAACAAAGAACCTCCTCATAGTTGCTGTGAGGTATCAATATAGGGGCACAGTGTAAGTGCTTGGCAAATCCTTTCCTACCACTAGGCATTTTAAATTAAGGTCACATATTACTTTGACTAAAAAAATATTCGGCCGGGCGCGGTGGCTCAGGCCTGTAATCCCAGCACTTTGGGAGGCCGAGACGGGCGGATCACGAGGTCAGGAGATCGAGACCATCCTGGCTAACACAGTGAAATCCCGTCTCTACTAAAAATACAAAAAGCTAGCCGAGTGTGGTGGCGGTGCCTGTAGTCCCAGCTGCTCCGGAGGCTGAGGCAGGAGAATGGCGTAAACCCAGGAGGCGGAGCTTGCAGTGAGCTGAGATTTGGCCACTGCACTCCAGCCTGGGCGACAGAGCGAGACTCTACCTCAAAAAAAAAAAAAAAAAATTAAAAAAAAAAAAGGAAAAAA
>NW_016808215.1:158948-202347 GCF_001698545.2 Rhinopithecus bieti
AAAAAAAAAAAAAAAAAAAAAAAATTCAAAGGGAGAAAGACTAGTAAACACACAGGGTATGGCTGAGGCATGGGGAATTCAGAATCTAGCTCTTGGAGTAAAAAAAGTCTAATATTTTTTCTGTGTGAAGCAGTTGTTAAATCTTGACGCACTGTGCCATATTTGAATATTCTATCAAAAAACATCTGCAGTACCACACACAAAACATACCTTTTCAATTCTGAATACCTAATGTTACAGACTTTAAAAGGCAGTATTTTCAAAATTGATTTTTTCAGAAAAGTTAAATGCAAGAAAACTAACACTGTAGTTCCTAAAACAGTAAAATTCTACACTAACTAAATGTCTATATAGAGAGAATAGTTTAAAACTGGATACATAAATTTGATAGAAATATAACAAAATGAATCATATATTAAATTTAAGAAATATAAAATTATATCTATGTTTTGAATGCAAATATATAATTACGAGTACATACAATGAAGAGATTGCAGAAATAAGGTATTTGTCATTTCTATTAATTTTCCTTTTCTTTTTTTTTTTGAGATGGCGTCTCGCTCTACTGGCCAGGCTGGAGTACAGTGGCACAATCTCAGCTCACTGCAACCTCTGCCTTCCAAATTTAAGTGATTGTCCTGCCTCAGTCAACTGAGTAGCTGGGATTACAAGTGTGTGCCACCACACCTGGCTAATTTTTGTATTTTCAGTAAAGACGGGGTTTCACCATGTTGGCCAGCCTGGTCTCAAACTCCTGACCTCAAATGATCCCACCCCCTGCCTCAGCCTCCCAAAGTGCTGGGATTACAAGTGTGAGCCACTGCGCCCGCCCATCATTCTATTTTTTTCTACTTTTATTTGTAAAATAAAAATGATGAAATAAAACTAAAACCAAAACCAGCTAAACTTAAACGGGACAAAATAAGCACCTAGCACACTCAACAGGTCCTCAAATGCCTTGACTCTTACTTGAAAAGAAAACCTGGTCCCATCTCTAAGTACTAAAATGGTATTTTTAACAGGTGGGAAAGGCAAGCTCTACTCACCTGGAACATATTCATTTTTAATTCTTCCTTCTGGGGAAGTGCAGAGTCCTAAGAAGCTGAACGAGGAAAGAAGAGAGAAGTAAATGAAAACTGGACAAGTATGTTGCTAATCCACGTGGCTGCTCTTTAGGAATTAGCAAAGGTGTGTGCTTCTTGGGGTAGCTGCAGCTTTATGTGGCTTTTAAGCAGATTATGACATGGATCCTAGATATCCATCTACCCCTTTCAGTAGTAGTTCAGAACCAGGCTAACCACACAGCGGCTTCACTGCCCACGTGCCTGTCATTCCACCCTAGTAATTCTTATTCTGAGTATGGTATAAATTGAGACAATATAAGCACAGTAGGCTCTGGAATTGATATGCAAGGGTTATAATCCCGACAGGGCACTCACTAGAAGTATCACCTTGGGGAAATTACTAACATCTCTTTGCCTTACTTCTGTCATCTACAAGAGGTAAATAACAACAGTACCAACCTCATCGGATTGCTGGAAGGTAGAAAGCTCTTACAACACAGTCAGGTACCTTATTTCTTTGCAATTGCAATAAGTAGAAGATAGTCTATGGTTCGAAATTATCCTTAAAAATATAATTTCCACCAATAGAATATTATAAGATAGCTGGAGTTCACAGGTTGTTGCTATGTCACGTGAAAGTGTCTTACAACTTCTGAAGAACATATTCTGTCTTTCCAATAATTTGCTAACACTGAACTAATAAAACCTAAGATACTGCAATTAAAAAACACAGTTTGACAATCCACACCTAACTTAAATTAAAAAGGCAGGAACCTAGCCAGACACAGTGGTTCACGCCTGTAATCCTACTAGCACTTTGGGAAACCGAGACAAACAGATCACTTACAGTCAGGAGTTGAAGACAAGCCTGGCCAACATGATGAAACCCTGTCTTTACTAAAAAGACAAAAAGTAGCTGGACATGGTGGCAGGCGCCTGTAATCCCAGCTACTTGGGAAGCTGAGGCATGAGAATTGCTGGAACCCAGGAGGCAGAGGTTGCAGAGAGCTGAGATTGTCCCACTGCACTCCAGCCTGGGTGACTGAGACTCTGTCTCAAAAAAAAAGAAATAGGAGGAACATTACTCTATATTGTTACAAATAAAAGAATGTGTAATAAATAAATAAATGACAAGAGAAAGCTCCTATAGTAAAACAGATAAACTAATAAAGGTAGAATGAAAGATAAGTAAAACATCATCAATAGATGCTAAAAACTGGTGAAAGTTTGGTGAGGAATAAGACGGCTACATAGTCTCAAAGTATTAAGTGCAAAAGGAAAAAGGTAACCTGGGCCGGGCGCGGTGGCTCAAGCCTGTAATCCCAGCACTTTGGGAGGCCGAGACGGACGGATCACGAGGTCAGGAGATCGAGACCATCCTGGCTAACACGGTGAAACCCCGTCTCTACTAAAAAAATACAAAAAACTAGCCGGGCGAGGTGGCGGCGCCTGTAGTCCCAGCTACTCGGGAGGCTGAGGCAGGAGAATGGCGAAAACCCGAGAGGCGGAGCTTGCCGTGAGCTGAGATCCGGCCACTGCACTCCAGCCTGGGCGACAGAGCGAGACTCTGTCTCAAAAAAAAAAAAAAAAAAAGAAAAAGGTAACCTGGCAGACATTTTATCCAAAAAAACAAAGTTGAGACCACTAGTGGGACAAACCCACAAACCAACATTTGACTTCTCCTATGATGCACTGAGAAGGATGCCTACTTTGATGGCATCTCTGCTGACAATGCATAGCTTGAATTTAATCATGAATAAATATTAAGGAAACAAAAAAAAAAAGAGCATTTTACAAAATAATTTCTCAATACAAAGATATCAAGAGCAAAAAAGAAAGTCTGAGGAATCATTCTAGACTAAAGGTGACTAATGAAACAAAAACAGTGCAACGCATACAAATAGATGGGAAACTCACCTGGGGGAAGAAATGACTTTCAAAGTCTTTAATGGGAAAACGGAATAAATTTAAATACAAACTGTGGATTAGGTAACAGTAAGTTAGCAATGTAACTAATTTCATTTTGATCACTATCTCTACCTTGCTCTCAAATGCTTCAGCAAAAAGACAAAAACAAAATGTAAGTATGACAAAGTTGTGAAAGCAAAAAGACAACAAAAACAAAAAAAAACTGCTTTGACAACTAACAGCAGCAACAGCCAGAACCTGGTGTTTTCAATTTGTCAACAAGAATGAGACAGGTCTACTCAGTGATCATGGTGAAAAAGAAAAAAACAAGACAGCTTATAACACAGAGAGAAATACATTCTACAATGACAAAAAATAGCCAAATAATTGCCTCTTCCATCTAACATGACCACTTTGTTATTAGTAACAACTCCAGTCTCGTTATTTCCCCACCTCCTACATAAAAATTAAAACAGTCTGATCAAATTGCTGCTGCTTCTTGACAGCATCCAATCCAGAACAAACCCATAGCCTAAAACTCTCCCCAACTCAGCTAACATAAACCAAAATCCTATAACCAGGCCCCTCCTAATTGTCTCCTACCAAGACACCCCATGCATGTGTGGGCTCCTTGGATGCAGCAAGCTAAAACAAACTTAACTGTCTTCGGTTACAGGTATGTTCCTGGTAATATCTGGCTGATGATGGTCATTAACAGAGCAAACAGGCAAAACATAAACAACTGATGAATCTGGGTGAAAAGCATATGAGATTTCCTTATACTATTATTTTTGCAGCTTTTCTGTAAGTTTGAAATTATATTAAAAAAAAAAAAAAGTTGGCTGGGCATGGTGGCTCATGCCCATAATCCCAATACTTTGGGAGGCCGAGGTGGGTGGATCACCTGAGGTCAGGAGTTCGAGACCAGCCTCGCCAACACGGAGAAACCTCATCGCTACTAAAAATACAAAAACATTAGCTGGGCATAGTGGCGGACGCCTGTAATCCCAGCTGTTCAGGAGGCTGAGGCAGGAGAATCACCTGAACCTGGGAGGCGGAGGTTGCAGTGAGCCAAGATCACGCCATTGCACTCCAGCCTGGGCAACAAATGTGAAACTCTGTCTCCAAAAAAAGAAAAAAAAAAGTTAAATTAGAAAACAGTCATTAATCACAATAATAACGATGATGTGATGATGATGACAACTATGGCAATAATATCAAATGTTAAATTAACAATAACTAGGTAGCTGATCTTCCCACCTCAGACAGAAGGCCTCCAGAACGAAAGACGGCAAGGAATCTACTCCCCAAAGCCTGGGAGAAATAGATCTTTAGGACACTAAGTCCCTCCATTGTGACTCTAGACTTGCCAGCTGCCTTCTACTCATGTCATGGTTTTTGCAAAGAAACTTGACAGTTAATATTTAGTGGGAAAGAAAAATCACTGGACTGAGTAGGGTTCTCGTATGGCCAGCTCATCTGGCAGGGTCAGTTTTATCTGTGACATCTGGCAGGGTCAGTTTTCTAGTCCTGAGTTTCCAGATAAGACCTTTTCCTGAGCTTCTCAAACTTTAACTTGCACCTTAATCGCCCTGGGATCTTGTTGAAATGCAGATTTCTGGGTCCTATCTGCAAAAATGCTAAATCAGAAGGTCTTGGGTAGGGCTCAAGAATGGGTGATGCCAATGTTGCTGCTTTGTGGACCACAGTTTGAGTAGTGTTGCATTGTACTCAGTCCCGCCCCCCAAAAAAACCCCTAATAAACAGAAATACCTACAAGAAAAACTTGACAGAAAGGCACTAAAACTATAGTTGTTATCTTTATACCCTAAGGTCATGGTGAATTTACATTTTTTAAATATATTTCTGTATTTGCATGATTATGTGTTACCTCTATTATTTGAAACAAATGAAACTAATAATTGAGAAAACTTTTTTTTTTTTTGAGATGGAGTCTTGCTCTGTCGCCCACGCTGGAGTGCAGTGGCGCCATCTCAGCTCACTTCTAGCTCCGCCTCCAGGGTTCACGCCATTCTTCTGCCTCAGCCTCCTGAGTAGCTGGGACTACAGGCGCCCACCACCACGCCTGGTTAATTTTTTAATTTTTTTTTATTTTTGGTAGAGACAGGGTTTCACTGTGTTAGCCAGGATGGTCTCGATCTCCTGATCTCATGAGCCGCCCGCCTCGGCCTCCCAAAGTGCTGGGATTACAGGTGTGAACCACCATGCCCGGCCGAGAAAACTATTTTTAAAAACTCTTCTTTTTTTGAGACAGTCTTGCTCAGTTGCCCAGGCTGGAGTGCAGCAGTGTGATCTCAGCTCACTGCAACCTCGCCTCCCGGGTTGAAGCGATTCGCCTGTCCCAGCCTCCCAAGCTACTGGGATTACAGGTGTTTGCCACCGCGCCTGGCTAATTTTTTATTTTTAGTAGAAATGGGGTTTCACCATGCTGGCCAAAATGGTCTCAAACTCCTGGCCTCAAGTGGTCTGCCCGCCTCAGCCTCCCAAAGTGCTGGGATTACAGGTATGAGCCAGCGTGCCCAGCCACTATTTTGTTTTGTTTTGTTTTGTTTTTGTTTTTGTTTTTTTGAGACGGAGTCTCGCTCTGCCGCCCAGGCTGGAGTGCTGTGGCCAGATCTCAGCTCACTGCAAGCTCCGCCTCCCGGGTTCACGCCATTCTCCTGCCTCAGCCTCCCCAGTAGCTGGGACTACAGGCGCCCACCACCTCGCCCGGCTAATTTTTTTGTATTTTTTAGTAGAGACGGGGTTTCACCGTGTTAGCCAGGATGGTCTCGATCTCCTGACCTCGTGATCCGCCCGTCTCGGCCTCCCAAAGTGCTGGGATTACAGGCTTGAGCCACCGCGCCCGGCCCCAGCCACTATTTTTTAAAACTAACAGAATAGCCCAAACCTTGAGTGAAGTCCCAACCTATTTTCACATGATACTGGCCAGTTGCCTATGGCTGATGGAGAACATACCAAAGAAAACTCAGGTCTAGACTCAGACTGTCTCGGTTTCAATGCTAGCTCTGCCTCCTACTAGCTGGGTGGCTATTACCAAATAAGTTACGTTCTTATGTCCCAGTCTCCTCGGAAAAAGAGTATCACTTCAAAGAGCCACTGTATAGTGGAAAGGTGTTCATTTGTATAACCCCTTAGAATGGAACTTAGCAACTAACGCTAAATTATAATCACTTCTCATGCCCAAATACATGACCCACACATTCTCTGATTTACGTGAATAAAACAAGAATAGTAACAAGTCTTACTCACATGGGGTTCTGCTGCCTCCTCCTCTGTGCAGTGCTTTTTGAGAAGTCAGAGCTGGGGAAGAAAAAGGGGCTGTGAAATAACTAGGATTGTGTCTCCATCCCCGATACATCACAGTGGCATCTCCCAGTACCAGTCAGAAGCAACCCTCTCCTTCCTAAAAAGAGGTCAGGAACAATCTAGCTTCATGGGCTCGGAGGAGTTCGCTACAAAATGGGAGTTTCTAGGGAAATTTTAGTAGTATTGGTAATTCACGTGCCAGGCAGCTTTAAACTTTTTGTACTACCTCGTTTTCTCTCAAAACATTAGGAAGGTATGGCTTTTATTTTCCTTCAGAACAACAAACGAAGGCACGGGGATTAACTAGCTCAGTGTGATACTGTATGAAGTGGTAGGGCTGGCTCATCAGGTGGGGGAGTCACAATGAGGGAGCGAACAGCCCGAAAGACCTTCAAACCCGACGAAGCATCACCGCACGAAGCCAGTACGCTCCCAATGCAAACAAGCTCCGTCGAGGGAACGCAAAAGAGCATCCTAGCCCCCCAAACCTCCGCTCTTTGCCGCTACTCCTTTTTATCTCCAAACAAAAGACCGCTAGTCGTTGACACAAGCGCATTTCGGGGAAGTTTGAAAGGTTCCTGAGAAGCTGACCTGAACCACCAGAGCCAGGGAAAAGATGGCTGCTACGTCGTCTTCCCGGGCGGAAGTGCTTGCAATTATCAAAAGCACAGGGACTACACTTCCCAGAATTCCACAGCACTGCCTTCCTCGAGCCGGAAGTGCCTACAACTACCTGGAACGATTGGACTGTAGTTCCCAGGATTCCAGGGGAAATGTTTACAGTCTTACTGTAGCTAAGGTATGTGCGATTACGCGGAGCTCCGGACTACATATCACAGAATGCTAGAGTTAGGGGAAAAACAGAACAGTACCGCCCTCCTGGACTACACTTCCGGAATGTCCAAGCCTTCTGATGTGAAAGTACCTGATGTGGAAGTACCTTCTGATGTGGTAGTACTCAACTACCTTGAGCTCCTGGTTTTCATTTCCCAGAATCCCTCACTTCTCTTTAGGTATTATTATGGTCTGAGTGTTTTATGGCCCCCACCAAATTCATGTTGAAATCCTAATTCCCAAGATGATGGTATTAGGAGGTGGAACCTATGGGAAGTGATCAGATCAAAAGGGCAATGCCCTCATGACTAGGATTAATGCTCTCTTAGAGGTGGCCTGAGGGAGCTCCTTTGCCTCTTTAGTTATGTGAGGACACAGCCAGAAGGACCATGTATGACTTAGAAAGCGGGTCCTCACCAGACACTGAATCTGCTGGCACCCAATCTTGGGCTTATGTGCCAGCAATTCCACTCCTAAGTAAATACCCAAGGGAACTGAAACATGTCCACACAAAAACTTGTTCTAAAAAAGTTCATAGCAGCATTAGTCATAATAGTCAAAAAGTGGATATGACCCAATGTCCATCAACTGATGAGTGGATAAACAAAATGTGGTCTATCCATATAATGCAATATTTAGTAATGTGAATGAACAAGATAGATTCATGTTACAACATAGATGAACTCTGACATTATGCCAAATGAAAGAAGCCAGACACAAGAAACCATATGTGGTATGATTCCATTTGTATCAAATGTGCAGAATAGGCAAATCCATAGAGACAGAAAGTAAATTAGTTGTTTCCAGGCCTAGGGAGATGTAGTTGGGAATGAGGAGTGACTGTTAATACGTAGGGTTTTTGTTTTTTTTTTTCCTACTTTTTTAGAGACAGCGTCTTGTTATGTTTCCAAGAATGAAGCACAATGGCTATTCACAGGCATGATCATAGCACACTGCAGCCTTAAATTCCTGGGCTCAAGTGATCCTTCCCCCTCAGCCCCCTGAGTAGCTGAGACTCCAGGCATGCACCACCACACCCAGCTCATGTAAGGGGTTTCTTTTGGGAGCAGACAAAAGAGTTCTAGGATTAGATAGTGGTAATCATTGCACAATATTGTGGATCTTTTCAAAGACACAAAAATGTTATGTGACAATATCCCCTAAAGTGTTAAAATGTAGCTAAACTCAAAGCTAAGACAGGGAAATCCCAAGGACCAAAGATGAACAGGAAAGTCAAGCCCACAGATGGCAAAACTGAATTATCCCACAAGGGCTGGGCATACTAGGTAAGAGCTAAGGAGTTAATCTTGAATGTGGATGGGAGTTAGAGTAGCCATGCATTTTAGGAGACATGAACTATACAATACTACAAACGAGACAGTTCTCTCCTCTTGACTGTGAACAAACACCAACCAACCAAAAACAAATAAAGCCAGATAGCTCCCAGTTTCTACAACTATCTTGTGACTAACCTGAAGACTCAGGTCACAAGGAAAGTAGATGTAGACTGTACCTACAGTCATCAGTTATGGGGTGGAGGGGCAAGAAATTATTTGGTTTAGTCTACTAGTTTTGATTACAAATTACCTTGAAGGAAGATCACCTAATGTAGTATCTGGTCATACAAAGAAAGAAAAAGAAAAGAATATAGGTACTGGATTTCTGAAGCCCTGTGTTCAGAAAAGAGTTAACATAGGCCTGAGACTGTTATACTTAAAAGGCCTGCTTGCAACAGGCTATAGTTTGATGGTGTTCCCTTGTTAAAACTTAATCCCTTCTTGCTCTTTCATTGCTCCCACCATATGAGGACATAGCATCTGTCTCCTCCAGAAGATGCAGCAACTAGATGCCATATTGGAAGCCGAAAGCAGCAGCCCTCACCAGACATTAAACCTGCCAGCATATTCACCATGGACTTCCCAGCCTCAAGCACTGTGACAGATAAATTTATATTGTTTATAAATTACCTAATCTGTGGTATTTTGTTATAGCAGCACAAGACACAAGGTTAGCCCTTGACTGGTGTCCAGGAACTTGAATTTCAGGAGGATTTCCAGAATTCCCTGATAAGAGTGGCTCACCATGCCCCAGCTATTTGTATAATGTGATTTATGCTGAATTCTTTCTGGGAATCTAGAATTTTGGCCCAAGCTGGCCTATGTGACCAGTTCCAGAACAAAACAAACAAAACACAACGTAGTGCCTAGGGCACTAAGTCTCCATTGAGCTTCCTGGGTAGACATTTCACATGTTACAATTCAATGCTGAAGAAACAGTACATCATGAATGATTCCACAGGAAGAGGATTATTGGAAGCTTGTACCTGATTTCTTCTGGACTTCATCCCATGCACATTTTCCCTTTGCTCAACTTACTTTATATCTTTTACTATAATAAATCATAGTGACTATGATAACATACGGTGTCTTGAGTCCTCCTAGTGAATTACAAGAATGTGAAGGTGGTATTACCAATCCTCAGCACACCATGCAAATTGAGGTAGCAGGGCCCTTAATGACTAGCAAGCATCCAGTGAAGGTATACTGAAGAAAATCAATAGTGGAAAAAAGTCTCCCCAGTTAGATATAATTTATTGAGTAAAGCCCTTTAATCCAGCAGTTCCCAACCTTTTTGGCACAGGGGACCAGCTTTGCAGAAGACAGTATTTTTCCACAAGGTGAGGTGGGGGGGATGGGGATGGTTTGGGGATGCTTCAAGCACATTACATTTATCATTTTATTCTCACAAGGAGCAAGCAACTTAGATTTTTTTTTTTTTCTTTCTTTCTTTAACAGAGTTTCACTCTTGTTGCCCAGGCTGGAGTGCAATGGCGTGACCTCGGTTCACTGCAACCTCCGTCTCCTGGGTTCAAGTGATTCTCCTGCCTCTGCCTCCTGAGTAGCTGGGATTACAGGCACCTGCCACCATGCCCGGCTAATTTTTGTATTTTTAGTAGAGATGGGGTTTCACTATATTGGTCAGGTTGGTTTCCAACTCCTGACCTCAGGTGATCTGCCCGCCTCTGCCTCCCAAAGTGCTGGGAATACAGGCATGAGCCACTGCGCCTGGCTGCAACCTAGATCCTTCACAAGCACAGTTCACAATAGGGTTCATGCCACTGATCTGACAGAAGGCAGAACTCAGCTTTGCTCACTGCTCACCTTCTGCTGTCTGGCCCTGTTCCCAACAGGGTCTGTGGCCCAGGGGTTAGGGACCCATGCTTTAATCAACTATACTGAAAATATCACCATCATGTCCAAGGAATGTGGAATGGCATTCAAACCCACCCTTTGACCTTACTTGTTCCACATCCAGTAAGTGGATTGCAGTATATTCTCCCCTTATGCACACCTTTTCCTCAGTAAACCTTTTTAAATGTACTTCCCTAACATATGTATCCCACTTTGTTTTCACTTCCAGGATTTTCTCTCTGTGTGTTATGGATTACTACTTTAAAAGATGTAGCAAGCGAGGCTGGGCGCAGTGGATCATGCCTGTAATCCTGGCACTTTGAGAGGCCGAGGTGGGCAGATCACTTGAGGTCAGGAGCTCAAGACCAGCCTGGCCAACGTGGTGAAACCCCGTCTCTACTAAAAATACAACACTTAGGCTGGGTGCGGTGGTTCACGCCGGTAATCCCAGCACTTTGGGAGGCCGAGGTGGGCGGATCACAAGGTCAAGAGATTGAGACTATCCTGGCCAACATGGTGAAACCCTGTCTCTACTAAAAATACAAAAATTAGCTGGGCGTGGTGGCGCACGCCTGTAGTTCCAGCTACTCAGGACGCTGAGGCAGGAGAATTGCTTGAACCTAGGAGGCAGAGGATGCAGTGATCTGAGATTGTACCACTCCACTCCAGCCTGGCAACAGAGTGAGACTCCATCTCAAACAAACAAAACAAACAAAAAAAAACTTAGTTGGTGGCATGACCCTGTAATCCCAGCTACTGGGGAGGCTGAGGCAGGAGAATCGCTTGAACTCAGGAGGCGCAGGTGGCAGTGAGCCAAGATCGCGCCACTGCACTCCAGCCTGGGCAACAGAGGGAGGCTCCGTCTCAAAACAACAACAACAAAAAAGTGTAGCAGGCATTAATTGCAAAGATAATGTTGTTCACACTCACCCATTTATCCACGTATTTGGACAGATAATTTTTTTGTTTTTATAATTGGCTTTCAGAATCCATTACTTATGATCTTATGTGCCATATAACAATATAGAACATATTTTGAGGCTTTAATTGTAAGGGATTATTATATAGCACTTTTCAAAATTCTAATGTACATAATTTACTGCTTTGGTAATATTGATGTTCAATAAGGAATTAAAATTAATTTATGGAATTATAAAATGGAAAAATACCACAAAATGCTCATTGCTAGAGAAAATTGCTAAAAAAAAAAAGTATCCTTTACACATTATCTTAGGCATGTATATACACAGTCACTCACAAAAATGTATGGATTTCATTATGCTACAAAGGCTATAGTCTATGATCTTCCAAAGGCCATATTATTTTTTATTCTGTCATTACAGATACCTGCCACCATTTTAATGGCTTCAGGTCAATACAAGAATGAAAATATCAAAAGTCAACTTATTACAGAGGAATACACACTTCCATTTAAAACAATTAATTGACATCATTGATATGATACTGAGTCTTTTTGGTAGTTTAATCTCATAATCATAAATTCCAATTATATAACTTCCAGATCAGAGATATACAGTGTAAATTCTGAAAAACACTCTTCCTTAAACCCATGTTTACTGGGAATAGGGAAAAGCATGGTAAATGTCAATCTTGCCCAAATAATACATTTGAAAAAATTATCAAAATTATCAAATAATTATAAAATTATCAAATTTCCACAAGCTGTTTTGGTATTCGCTTAATGGGTGTGGGGTAAAATATGGTAGAGCCCCTACCTGAGAAGTCTTTTTTTGTTTGTTTTTGTTTTTGGAGACAGTCTTGCTCTGTCGCCCAGGCTGGAGTGCAATGGTGCGGTCTCAGCTCACTGCAACCTCCGCCTCCCAGATTCAAGCAATTCTCCTGCCTCAGCCTCCCGAGTAGCTGTGAGCCAAGATCGCGCCACTGCACTCCAGCCTGGGCAACAGAGGGAGACTCAATAGGCGTCTGCCACCATGCCCAGTTAATTTTTTGTATGTAGTAGAGACGGGGTTTCACCATGTTGGTCAGGCTGGTCTCGAAGTCCTGACCTCAGGTGATCCACCCGCCTTGGCCTCCCAAAGTGCTGGGGTTACAGGCATGAGCCACCATGCCCAGCCAGAAGTTTTAATGAGAATGTTACAGTTATTAGAAGGCAATCATTTCAAAGTCTGGATGGAAATGTGGAAAGTTAGAAATCAAATAAATTCAAGGGGGTTGGTAAAAATTTGGCATTGGCAACTACTTCTGACACTTTAAAAGTGTTACACTCCTGCCTTAACATTAATGGATTAAAAAATTGTGTAATATTCAGTAATCTCTTGCTGTCAGGTTAAATTTTTTTGTCTGCACTGTCAGAAAAATCACAAGATACTTCAACTTGGTCAGGTGTGGTGGCTCACGCCTGTAATTCTAACCCTTTGGGAGGCCAAGGAGGGTGGATTGCTTGAGCTCAGGAGTTCAAGACCAGCCTGGGCAACATGGGGAAACCCTTTCTCTACCAAATATACAAAAATTAGCTGGGCGTGGTGGCATGTGCTTGTGGTTCCAGCTACTCAGAGGGTGGATGGATTGAGCCTAGGAGGACGAGGCTGCAGTGAGCCATGATTATGCCACTGCACTCCAGCCTCAGTGACAGAGCGAGGTCTGGTCTCAAAAATAAAATTAAAAATAAAGTTACTTCAACTTATGTTTTATACAACCCTTGGGAAACTAGACAGGCTCTCAAACAATAAGAACCAAATTTGAGAGGAGAGACTAGAGAGAGGACAGGTGTCAACAAAAGGGTAATACCTTATTAATATTGTAGGCTATAGTATCCAGTGGTTTTCTGCATTTCAACAATGTTCATTTCCCCAGATAATTTTATTTTGCAGGTTTCTTCCTTTGGATGCAGTGTTCAAATATTGCACATTTACTCCTTTTGATTCAGCTAACACATAAGTATTGAGCACACCTACAAGCACTAGTCAATGTTAACGTTGTACAGATTCAGCAGCAAACTTCCTGACCCCATGAAGCTTACAGTCTAATGGACATCAATTCTGGCACCTTCATCAGTATACTTTTTTAAAGCCCAGGTCAAACTCATTTTCTAAGTCCTATTTCCTAGGTGACATGTCATAAGTCAAAGTATTGACAGAATTCTTTCAGAATTCTTTACTGTACCACTTAACAAGGGTTCTCAGCTGTGTGGTCACTGGACCACTGGGATATGTTGACCTACTGCTTAAACACTGACTTAAATAAAACAAATATTTTAAATAAGAGAATGCTATTGTAATTAGAAGGCAATCATTTCAAAATCTAGATGGAGGCCAGGGGCAGTGGCTCACGCCTGTAATCATAGCACTTTGGGAGGCCGAGGTGGGTGGATCACATGAGGTCAGGAGTTCGAGACCAGCCTGGCCAGTATGGTGAAACCCCATCTCTACTAAAAATACAAAAAGTTTCCAGGTGTGGTGGTGCGCGCCTGTAATCCCAACCACCCAGGAAGGCTTAGGCAGGAGAATTGCTTGAACCCAGGAGGTGGAGGTTGCAGTGAGCTGAGATCGCATCACTGCATCCTGTATGGGCAACAGAGCGAGACCGTTTCAAAAAAAAAAAAAAAAAGTCTAGGTGGAAATGTGAAGCATTACAAATCAAATAAATTCAAGGAGGTTGATAAAGAAAATTTTTTCGGCCGGGCGCGGTGGCTCAAGCCTGTAATGCCCAGCGCACTCGTTGGGAAGGCCGAGACGGGCTGGGATGCCACGAGGTCCAGGAATTCAAGACCATTCCTGGCTAACATGGTGAAACCCCGTTCTACTAAAAATGAAACAAAAAATAGACTAGAGCCAGGCGACCTGGCGGGCGCCTGTAGTCCCAAGCTACTTCGGGAGGCTGAGGTCAGGAGAATGGCTGAACGCCCGGGAGCGGAGCTTGCATCGGAGCTGAGATCCCGCGGCCACTGCACATCCAGCCTGGCGACAGAGCAAGACTCTGTCTCAAAAAAAAAAAAAACTGTCTCAAAAAAAAAAAAAAAAAAAAAAAAAAAAAGAAAATTTTTTCTCTCCTATGAAATCTGATTACAGACATTCAGGTTGTAGCATGAGTTTTTTTTGTTTGTTTTAATCACCTTGTAGAGATTCCTTCCTCTGACAACTCTCTGATGTTCTTATTATTCTCATCATTTTCATACAATGTACCAGCAGCATGAATTTTGTGATGACTTACAAGATTTGATCGCCAGCTGAACCTCTTACCACATATCTCACATTTGTAAGGTTTCTCCCCAGTGTGAACTCGCCTATGATACTTTAGTTGTGAAGACCGACTGAAGACTTTACCACACACATCACATTTGTATGGCTTCTCTCCTGTGTGGACACTCTGATGAAGTTGAAGACTTGATGCCTGACTGAAGTGCTTACCACACTCCCCACATGTATAGGGTTTTTCTCCTGTGTGTACCCTCTGATGCATGTCAAGGTTCAAGCTCCACTTGAAGCCCTTTCCACACTCCCCACATTTGTATGGCTTTTCTCCAGTGTGGACTTTTTGATGGGCTTGAAGGTGTGCACTCCGACTGAAGCTCTTCCCACACTCTTCACATTTAAATGGTTTTTCCCCACTGTGAACTCTCTGATGGGTTAGAAGATGCGAGGCCTGACTGAAGACCTTCCCACACTCCTCACAATTATATGGTTTCTCTCCTGTGTGGATCCTACAATGAATTTTAAGATCTGCTCTACGACTAAATCCCTTTCCACACTCTTCACATTTGTATGGTTTCTCGCCGGTATGGATCAGCTGGTGAATCTGAAGTCGTGAGCTCTGATTGAAGCCCTGCCCACACTCCTCACACTTATAAGGTTTCTGTACACTATGTGCTTTCAGATGGATTTTAAGATATGAACTCTGACGGAAGGCTTTCCCACATACTTCACATTTATAGGGTTTCTCCCCTGTGTGGACTACCAGATGCACTTGATAATGAATTTTCATTCTGAAGCTCTTCCCACATTCATTGCATTTGTATGGCTTCTCTCCAGTGTGGACTCCCTGATGGGCCTGAAAACTTGAACTGTAAATGAAACCCTTACCACACACTTTACATACATATGGTTTCTCTCCAGTGTGGATTCTCTGGTGGGCCTGAAATTGTGATGGCTGAATAAAGCACTTACCACATTCTTCACATTTGTAAGGCTTTTCTCCTGTGTGGACCCTTTGATGGATACGAAGGTTTGAGCTACAAGTGAAACACTTACCACAGTCCTCACATTTGTATGGTTTCTCTCCTGTGTGGACCATGCAATGATTATTAAGTGCTGATCTACGACGGAAGTTCTTACCACATGTATCACATTTGAATGGTTTCTCCCCAGTATGGATTCTCTGATGTTCCTGAAGATGGGAAGCATGTATGAAGGCCCTCCCACATTCCTCACAATTGTAAGGTTTCTCTCCTGAGTGTAATTTGCAATGCACAGTAAGTGTTGATCTACGACTGAAGCCTTTCCCACATTCCACACATTTGAATGGTTTCTCTACAGTGTGGACTCTCTGATGAGTTTGCAGATGTGAGCTCTGACTGAATTCCTTACCACACACGTCACACTTATAGCGTTTCTCTCCCATGTGGACTCTCTGATGAATATGAAGGGCTGAGATGTAACAGAAGCTTTTTCCACACTCATCACATGTATGAGATTTCTCTCCTGAGTGTAATTGTTGATGAAGATCAAAGTTGCAGACATCAGCGAAGGATTTTTTGTACTTATCACATTGGTAAAGGTTCTGTCCCGTGTGAGTTGTATATAGTCCTGCCCTAACCTGGCAGGACAAATCACCTTGTTTGGAGAACCGAGAAACATTTATCATAGAGTCTTCATACTTGATTAAATCACGTGCAATCTGTTTCCAGATTTGCCCCCAGGAAAGCTCTTCATGTTGTCCTGCTTCTGGAACAGTCTCCATCTCACTTTGGATCTTGTCTGCTGTAAGGACAGAGAATTTAGAGATGTGGAAGCTCTGTTAAAAGTTTTCGAGATGTCATACTTAAGCGAGAGCATGGGATTTTAACAAATCCAGAGAAGGTCCAGTTTGTGTAATGGTTTTTTCCACTGTGTATCATGATCTCTGATTTCCATGCCTAGATAAATCAAGAGGTGGTCCAATTGGCTGCTATCTACCAGGCATTAGACCATACCAAGTCTCCTACGTGAGACACAAGGTAGAAGTCAGAGTTAATTTTAAAATTTAACATGATACAAATTGTTAAAGTACTGCCATTTCCATCCAATTTTAAAGTCAGTGTAGAATAATAAATAGTAAATTATATAAATATAAAAAGCATAGGCCAGGCATGGTAATGCCTATATATCCCAGCATTCTGGGAGGCTGGGGCAGAAGGATAGTTTGAGGCCAGGGGTTTGAGACAAAGCAAGAATGTATCTCTATTAAAAATATTAAAAGTTAAAAAAATGTAGATAATATGAATCAACAAGAACTTCAAGGGAAAGTAAGAAAATAATCAAATACTCTGCAGTTTAGGTTCATGTTACATATTCAAATTATTACATAACCTGAAATATTTATATTTACATGTTCAAAATACAGTTGAACCTTGAACAACACAGGTTTGAATTGCATGTGTTCACTTATACATGGATTTTCTTCCGTCTCTGCCATCCCTAAGACAGCAAGATCAACCCCTCCTCTTCCTCCTTATAATGTTCTTAATAACATTTTCTCTTCTCTTTATTCTAAGAATAAAGAATTCTTCCTTTATGGTAAGAATACAGTATATAATACATTATAACATACAAAATATGTGTTAATTGACTATGTTATCAGTAGGTCTTTCAGTCTATGAGTAGGCTATGAGTAAAGTTTTAGGGGGGAGTCAAAAGTTATACATGGATTTTTTACTGAGGGGAGTTGGTGTCCCTAACCCCCATGTTGTTCAAGAATCAACCATATTCTTGAATATTCTGCATAACACATACATTTAATCTTATTTTTCTGTGTTGACAGACATTAAATGAGTTGGCAGCTATTATAAACTCTTGACCACTTCTAATATAACTTAGATTTAAAATGTGTCTTCTGAAAGGTTTATCCTTAATAATATTCCAAAATGTTTAATCTTGTACAAAGACATATACATATTTGGAAATAATTTTTTAAATGAACTTTTCCACAAAAGTTTAGTGGAAAGCAGTACCTCTAAGAAAATTTTACAGGGGAAAACTTACTCCCCTCCCTGCAGGAATAGTCATTTAAAAGCTGCCTCTTGGCAGGGTGCAGTGGCTCACACCTGTAATGCAAGCACTTTGGGAGGCTGAAGCTGGAGGATCACTTGAGCCCAGGAGTTCAAAACCAGCCTGGGCAACACAGCAAGACTCTGTCTCTACAAAAAAACTTTTTAAAAAATTGGCCAGATGTGGTGGCACACACCCCTAGTTCCCACTATTTGGGAGGCTGAGATGGAGGATCACTTGAACTCAGAAGTTAGAAGCTGCAGTGAGCCATCATTTTATCACTGCACTTCAGCCTGAGTGACAGAGGGAGACTTTGTCTCAAAAAAAAAAAAAAAAAAAAGTCTACTGTATCAGTAGACATTTGTTAAATGGAGTCTATATAACTCTGCCTTGGGTCATTTTATTGGAAAGTTACTTCAATGTCCAGGTGACTGGAATGGTTAACATGACTTGCAGGCTGGGAGCAAGTATCTAACCACATACTGACTAAAATATAAGCAGGTAAGCAGATGGTGAAACTTTAGCTTCCGTCAGCAAGTTTCCTACATGAGGACAAAAGGGAAAGAAAGTTGAACTGATAACATATATTATTCTAAAATCTGGCAGTAATTCAGACCTCCAGAAAATAAAAAAATGAAAAGAAGTAGACTCCAATATTTCACAACTGATACGGAGACAGGGAAAAGAAAAAGATGATGTCACAGTGCAAACTTTGAAAGCCGCCCCCACAGCAGGAGTTATATTCAGGCAGGAACTCTTCCCAGAGAGCGAGATGGACGGTTCCTCACATCTTGTGGGTCTCTGCTCAATGAGGCTTGCTCTATTACCCATCGAAAAATAATGAATCCTGTCTTCACCCTATTCACCTCTGGCAACTTGAATGTGTCTTTGTTCTTCACAGCACTTTTAACCACTGGACACACTAAGTTACTGGTTGCTTAATGTATGTCCTTCCCACCACAATGCAGCAGCAATGAGGGAAGCATTTTCTAATTTTGACATAATACTCATTTTACACTTTCCTACTTTATAACCATTGTCCAGAACTGTGCTTGTCACAGTGAATGCTCAATAAATGCATGTCAAATGAATAAATGAACCCCAGCTTGACTTTTTTTTGGTCAGAATTTAGACATCTTTTCCAAGTAAGTTATTTGAAATAGGAAAAGAACAGAAAATTATACTTTTTCAGAGAAACTGAAAAGCTGTACAAGAGACAGGCACATTCAGGGTGAGGCTAATAAGAAAATTTGAAGGTGGCAAGAATCACTTGGGATGAAAAGAAAGCAGGAAGCCCTATACACTGGTTCCTTCTGGAGCTCTCAATATAGGTAAGTTGGGCCTTTCACAACAGTTTTCAAATCAAAACTGTAGCCCTTTAGTGAGCTGTGAAATAAATTTAAGAGCTTGTAATAAGCAATCAGAAAAAAAGAACCAGGATAGAAACTATCAGAGTATTAACACCAACAGGAAAGGGGTCCTTATGTATAATGCTTACTAAAGCTATAATGTCAATCTATACAGACATGAAATGTTTGTTTCATTTCTCTAGGGTCCATGAAAGATGCATTTCTTGCTATGGTTCATGCTCAAAAGAGCTCAAAAACTTTGGTTCTAGAAATTACCTGGTCCTTAATTAAACAAACTGCTTCAAATGGAAAGATAATTTCCAACCGTGACACCTTAGAAAAATATTCATAGGAGAGTATGTAACTCTTGGTATAGTATATAAACATATATATATATATACACATACGTGTGTGTGTGTATATATATATATATGATGAATATATGATTATATTTAACAAACTGACCCTTAAAAATAGTTTTTGGAAGGGGACAAGTCTCTCTGATAATGTGACAATTTTGAACAAGAGGTTTCTTCATTTTCCCAGGTTATAACGTCAACTAGTTGAAAATAAAAGCCAGGTCTTTATAAAATAAAGGAAAATTGTATGACATCTGTACTCTTTAACATATGCTTAGTGGCTACTACATTTGTAGAAAATAAAAGCACAGCATATTTTTGAACCACAGAGTTAGGCAACATTCAACTGTGTCACTTTTGCCACTCAAATCTTCCACCTCTGGCATAGGGGAGGTGAAACCTGGAGGCAGAGATGTGGTTTGGAACAAGCAAATGAGGTTCAGATGGGCAGTCTGTTGAAAGGAAAGCAGTTTGCAACCTAGTTACTATCTGACACCTTAGGAAATAGTTTTTTTCTTGTGTGGTAAGCTCTCTCAGAAGTAGACATCAGAATCTTCATTCGAAGATTATTCCTTCCCAGAAATGAATGTGTTCCATACTATGGAAGCCTCCAGGAAAGCCACTGGGAAGGCTTGTTACTCAGTGTGGTCACAAACACGATGCTTGTAAGTTTTCATGGGATGAGGTTCAAGTGCACACACAAACATTCATGTGAAGGCCACCTAAGGCAGAAGAAACTGGATGTGCAGCCATCAGAAAACAATGTTCTGCAACCCCCTTCATTCACTCTAGTTTGTGTATGACCTGTCCTAGCTGCAAGACCCCTAGAGTGAGGTCACATCCATCCGTAACACTTTCATTACACCAACAAATATTTATATTAACAGATATCTGCCATGTAACAGAACTATTTAGGCACCGATGATAGAGTAATAAACAAACAAAAAAATTCCTCCACTCTTGGAAAGGACATTCCAGTGGGGAGAAAGAGGGGACAAGCAAGTAAACCAAAGTCTATGAGACACAAGAGAAGGCAGGGCAGAGAGTAAAGGATGGCATTTCCAGTAAGGTCGTCAGAAAAGGCCTCCACTGTGAAATTAAAACAGCAGAGACCAGGATGAAGTAAGAGAGGGGCTGAGAGGATTGTAGGTGAGTTTTTCCAGGCAAAGACAAGGGCAAATAAGGGCTTTGAGGCAGAAGTATCTGTAGTTGGCAGAATAATCATCCCCCAAAGAATTCACGTTCTAATTCTCATCCTAAGAATATGTCAGGTTATGACAAAGGGTAATTAAGGTTGCAGAGGGAATTAAGGTTGCAAATCAGCTGAACTAAAAATAGAAGGCAATTCTCTATTATCCAAGTGGGCCCAATGCAATTAGAGGGTCCTTACACAGTGAAAAAAGGATAAAGAGAGAATAAAAGGGAAATGTGACTATGGAAGAATGATCAGAGAAGCAATGTTGCTGGCTGTGAAGAGGGTCACAAGCTATGAAATTTTTTGGCAGCCCCTACACACCGACAAGGTAAGGATACAGATTCTCCCTCCCTAGAGCCTTCGGGAAGAAACGGATCTGCTGACAGCTTGATTTCAGCCTAGTGAGACCCATGTTGGACTTCAAACAAAGCACTGAAAGACAATACATTTTTATCATTTAATCCACTCAGTTTGGGGTAATATGTTATGGCAGCAGTAAGAATACAGTGTCCAGGTTGGGCACGGTGGCTCATGCCTGTAATCCCAGCACTTTGGGAGGCTGAGACAGGCGGATCATTTGAGTTCAGGAGACCAGCCTGGCCAACACGGTGAAACCCCGTCTCTACAAAAAATACAAAAATCAGCTGGACGTGGTTACAAGCATCTGTAATCCCAGCTACCTGGGAGGCTGAGGCAGGAGAATCGCTTGAACCTGGGAGGCAGAGGTTGCAGTGAGCTGAGATTGCACCGTTGCACTCCAGCCTGGGCGACAGAGTGAGCAGTATCCCTAGCAGGTCTGGGAAACAGCAGGGAGGATGATGTGGCTGGAAAAGATGGAGCAAGAGATAGAATACAGGAGATGTAGTCAGTGAGGCAGAGGAGGATGAACAGCAGACCACGTAGGCCTCTATAAGCTCCTTTAAGAGGCTTCAACTTTAAGAAAAATAAGAAGCCATTCAGAGTCTTTATTTTTTTTTTAGATGGAGTGTCGCTCTATTGCCCAGGCTGGAGTGTAGTGGTGTGATCTTGGCTCACTGCAACCTCTGCCTCTTGGGTTCCAGCGATTCTCCTGCCTAAGCTGCCCAAGTAGCTGGGACTACAGGTGCTCGCCCCCACGCTTGGCTAATTTTTGTATTTTTAGTAGAGACGAGGTTTTGCCATGTTGGCCAGGCTGGTCTCAAACTCCTGACTTCAGGTGATCCTCCTGCCTTGGCCCCCCAAAGTGCTGGGATTACAGGCGTGAGCCACCATGCCCAGCCCTGTACAAGGTCTTAAGCAGAAGAATGGCAATCTTACATTTCCAAAGGATCACTTTAGCTGCGACATGGAGAACAGCCTGTAGGAGAACATACTTTATACTATTAAGGGCAGAAGCAGTGCGCCCAGTACGAAGGCTGCTGCAATCATCCAGGACAGAGGTTTGGCAATTTGGACCAGATGGCAGCAACAGCAGGGGACAGAAGTACAACAGATGGACAATCACGTACAAGGACTCTCAGCTACTTGGTTCTTACCTGATTTCCCTTTTCTTTGAGTTGCTGTCTTCATCATATCAAGCTTTTTTCCCTTTTCTAAAGGGAATACATCATGTTTGAAGGGGTGATGCCCTAGAACATGCAAAGTCACATATTTAAAACAAACACACTAAGGGTACAACTGAACTTACTGGCAATTTGAATTACTACTGTATACCTATCAATCAATCAAAAGAAGGGTTTTCAAACACTTTCAGAAAAACCTAATGAAGTAATATCAGTATTTCAAGATCCAGAAACATACACATAAATATGTGCTATAAAAACCTATTTCTGAAAGGAGTTAGTTCACTTGCCTTAGGTAGACAGCAACAGAAGGGTCTTTGGAGAGCTCCTGACCCATGGGTTAGTGCCTTATTTTTATAAAACATAAAAAGCAGCCTGGAAAAAAAATTTAAGCTGCAGGCACCAATAAGGGAACTAGCACAGGGTGTTGTGCCTAGAGACATGCCCACGGCTGCACAGATAGAAAAACCTCCAGGCCGGGCGCGGTGGCTCAAGCCTGTAATCCCAGCACTTTGGGAGGCCGAGACGGGCGGATCACGAGGTCAGGAGATCGAGACCATCCTGGCTAACACGGTGAAACCCCGTCTCTACTAAAAAAAAAAAAAATACAAAAAATTAGCCGGGCGAGGTGGCGGGCGCCTGTAGTCCCAGCTACTCGGGAGGCTGAGGCAGGAGAATGGCGCGAACCCGGGAGGCGGAGCTTGCAGTGAGCTGAGATCCGGCCACTGCACTCCAGCCTGGGCGATAGAGCAGAGACTCCGACTCAGAAAAAAAAAGAAAAAAAGAAAAACCTCCAGCCCATTTGGATAAAAACTTGTACAAACCTCCAGCTCACTCAGATAAAGGAGCAAGGCCTGGCATAAGAATGCTTTTGTCCTTTGTAGTCAGCAAGCTCCCAGGAAAAAGTTTCTTCTCCTTTTGTGGGCATGGGTACAGTGCGCTCTAGTGGGTTCCAGTGGGCACTCTACTTTCTTTTGTTCAAACTGTAAGTCCGGCCTCTATAAATCTTCACTTCAACCTGATTGATTCCAGGTCAAGGTCCCGGGGCCAAGCTAAGTCACACTTTCTCCAAAATAGCCCACAAACAGCACATTCTTTCCCCTTCACGGTCCATAAAAACCCCACACCCCTGCCTCATAGGGGGAACCCTGTTTGGGTCCCCTCTCTGCTGGCAAAAAGCTTTCTTCTTTTGCTTATTAAACTTTCACTCCAACCTCACCTTTCTGTCTGCACTCATTAATCGTAAAAATAAAACAAAAAACTCTGGGTGTTATCTCAAACAACAGAAAAACTTACATCTTAGTGCATTACCAAGCTTACATTTCTAACCAGTATCTTTTTTTTTTTTTTTTTCTTTTGAGACAGTCTCACTCTGTCACCCAGGCTGGAGTGCAGTGGAATGATCTAGGCTCACTACAACCTCTGCCTCCTGGGTTCAAGCGATTCTCATGCCTCAGCCTCCTAAGTAGGTGGGATAAGACGCATGCACCACCACACGTGGTTAATTTTTGTATTTTTGTATTTTTTGGTAGAGATGGAGTTTCATCCTGTTGGCCAGGCTGGTCTCGAATTCCTGACCTCAGGTGATCCACCCACCTCAGCCTACCAAAGTGCTGGGATTACAGGCGTGAGCCACTGTGCTTGGCCCCCACCTATTTTCATTAAATCTCCTCTCACAGGTTCTCACACCACTCATGCGATTTACCAGTTTTATTTGCTATGTATTCCACTTATTTTAACGAACTCTAATATTTTCTATCTCATTTTATTTCACTAAAACTACTGACAGGAAAGTCAGGTCCACAAATGTAGGCAACTAATTGAAGACCTCCAAAGTGCTGAACCCCTAAAGACACAAAATCACTCCAGGAGACTGACATTGAGTGTCAGAAGGCTCATGTCCTCACCCACTGACAGCAGGTTCCTGAAGTTCTCCAGCATAACATCTCGGTACAGATTCCTCTGGACAGGGTCCAGCAGCCCCAGCTCCTCCTCAGTGAAGACCACTGCCACATCCTTGAAGGTCAGTCCCTCCTATAACATTAAACACACCTCACTTCAGCCTTATTAACAACCTCTTGAAAAGAAACAGCACTGAGAAAGTGGAGAGTATGTGGGGGAAGCTGGTCCAGATTTTCAGAGACTTAATGTGTAGATTTCTCAGCCCTTCTCCTTCCATCTTACCAATGCCACACTTTGATTTTCCTTAGTGTCAGTAAAAGTACATCAGTTACAATAGCCTTCGACATTTCCTTTGTGGTTTCACTGAGTCGATTTGTAAGTAACCATCTAGAACTCTAAATGATGCATCCTGAGCCATACAGGTTTCACCTTTTGGTAAACATTACCAATCGCCCCAGAAATATTTAGCAAGTCAAAACCAACATACATGATAACACCCACCTTCCTCCTCTCTCACATAGGAACCCTGGATGCTATCCCTTTTCATTAGTTCATTCTGCCAAACTAACAAGCTTTTGGTAACGTATCTGAAACTGCTGTGTAGTTTGCCTTCTGTACACCCAGGGCACACAGCACCATCATTACCTGCAGCATTCAGTGTCATGATCTGGAGCCATCATGCCTCAGTGCACACAAGGGTACCCTTCAAAGTTGTGAGACCTTGGATAAGTTCACCTAGTTTCATCTCGGTATGATAGTTCTTATATGACAGAGTTCTTTTAAACGTTGAACAAGAGACCACAAATAGCATTTGGAATAGTGTATGGCACAGACTAAGTGCCTAAGAAACATTAGCTATTATTTATTATTATTGTCATCATGTATTTCACCTAATTTCATGACTGCATATTGTTCAAGGGAACTGATGATCTGCATCTACCTGTTCTAAATAATGAATATTTAATTTTCAATATTGTTCTCATTATAACCAACCCAGCAAAGAACATCATTTCATGTAGATCTTATTTTCTTTTTTTTTTGAGACGGAGCTTCGCTCTTGTTGCCCAGGCTGGAGTGCAATGGCACAATCTCAGCTCACTGCAACCTCTGCCTCCTGGGTTCAAGTGATTCCCCTGCCTCAGCCTCCCAGTAGTTGAGATTATAAGCATGTGCCACCAGGCTCAGCTAATTTTGTGTTTTCAGTAGAGATGGGATTTCACCATGTTGGTCAGGCTGGTCGTGAACTCCTGACCTCAGGTGATCCGCCTGCCTCGGCCTCCCAAAGTTCTGGGATTACAGGCATGAGTCACCGCGCCTGTCAGATCAGGAGGATGGCTTGAGCCCAGGAGTTCCAGACCAACCTGGGCAACATGGTGAGACCCTGTCTCTACAAAAAATACAAAAAATTAGCTGCATGTGGCGGCATGTGCCTGTGGTCCCAGGTACTCAGGAGGCTGAGGTGAGAGAATTGTTTGAGCCCAGGAAATCACGATTGTGGTGAGCAATGATCACACCACTGCAGTCTAGTCTGGGCAGAATAAGACCCTGTCCCAAAAAAATAAATTAAATTAAATAATTGCAAATAAAAAATAAAACATCAAAAAATAAGTACATTAAAAATTATGATCATATAATGGCAGATTTTCTTCCTTTTTTCCTGCCTCCCTAATCTTTCAAGAGAATACAAGCAGTTGGCTGGGTGCGGTGGCTCAAACCTGTAATCCCAGCACTTTGGGAGTCCGAGGCGGGTAGATCACGAGGTCAGGAGTTCAAGACCAGCCTGGCCAATATGGTGAAACCCCATCTCTACCAAAATACAAAATTAGCCGGGCGTGGTAGTGCATGCCTGTAGTCCCAGCTACTCGGGAGGCTGAGGCAGAAGAATCACTTGAACCCAGGAGGCAGAGGTTGCAGTGGGCTGAGATCGCACCACTGCACTCCAGCCTGGGTGACAGAGTCAGACTCTGTCTCAAAAAAAAAAAAAGAGAGAGAGAGAATACAAGCACCTTGTTTCTCTACATGATGACCAAAAGCAGGTCATAGATTTTCCAATAGTTTTGATAATCTAATTAGGAAGAACAATTCTTTTTATTATTCTTACTTACTTGATTATAAATTAATACCAATGTTTATTATACATTTCATCTTTTTGGGCACCTGTGTGGTAAATATTTTTGCCCCAGCTTGTTACGTTTTCTTGTAACACTCTATAAGGTATCTTTTGTCACAGAGTAATTTAAAGATTTTATACAACCACTGTGCTAATCACTGTCCTTGTGTACCCGGAGTGCTGAGCATCTTAGTGCATCTGAGGTCCCAGCACGTTAGGAAGACAAGAGGGCCCCCACTACCTGTGGATGTCATCACCCAACAGGGCACTCTAGACATCCACACCACGGGTCATTCAATTGAGAAATATTTGTTTCTTTTTGTCTCTCACTTTCACTTGAATGAAATGGCTAATGTTTCTGACCCCTGACTTCCTATGCCAATCTGAGCAGGTTTCTCATATTTCACCTGTTTAAGAGGAAGAAGAGAGCAGGAACCTCCTCATTCTGCTGCTCTGAGTAAATGCAGTAACAGAACACAAGTGACTGGCACATCTTCAGTATCACTGGACATTTTAAATGAAGGTTATTACCTACTACTTTGGTCAAACTGGTTACTTTATAAAGGCATGTAAGACACTAGTAAATAAAATACATACAAAGTATGATTGAGGCATAGAGAACACAGAATCTAGCTCTTCCTATATGAAAACTCCAACAATATTATTTGTGTGAAGCAGCATTATAGCCTGTTGTGCTGTGCCATGTTAGAATATTCTATCTACAGCCAGGCATGGTGGTTCATGCCTGTAATCCCAGCACTTTGGGAGGCCAAGGCGGGCGGATCACCTGAGGTTGGGAGTTCGAGGCTAGCCTCACTAACATGGAGGAACCCCGTTTCTAGTAAAAATACAAAATTAGCTGGGTATGGTAGCACATGCCTGTAATCCCAGCTACTCAGGAGGCTGGGGCAGGAGAATCGCTTGAACCCAGGAGGCAGAGGTTTCGGTGACAAAACAAATCAGCAGAAAGTTTTCAGAATTGATTTTTGAGGAAATGGTTATGTAGGAAAATTGTCATTGCAGTGTTATTTAAAACAATAAAATTCTTAAATCACCAAAATGTCCATGAGTGGAAAGTAGTCAAAAATAAAAAGACACATTAATTAAATGGGAATATGACATAACCTCAAAAAATGAACACTATTTAGTACTTAAGGAAAAAATAACAATTAAAAATGAGATATATATCATGAATACCAATATAGTTATGAATGCGCATTAGGAAAAGACTATAAGAAAATAAAAACAACTAATATGTAAGCAGAGAAGTAAAGCAGGAGAACTGCTCATTCCCACTAATTTTTCTACTCCATAAAATAAATACAGTTGTCCCTCAATACGCTTGGGGAATTGGTTCAAGGACCCCTGAGGATACCATAATTTGTGGATGCTCAAGTCCCTTATCTAAAATAGTGTTTGTACTACAGTCAGCCCTCCACATCCATGGGTTCCACATCCGCAGACTCAATCCACCACAAAAGGAGAATACATATGGTCAGCCTTACGTACACTCAGGTTTCAATCGGTGGTTGGTTGAATCCACAGATGCAAAATTCAAAGATGCAAAACCCCCAGATGGGAAACCCACAGATACAGAAGGTCGACTGAAATAATAAAATAAACAACATCTAAAAACAAAGTCAACTCAAAAGGCAGAAGGAGGCACTTAGCATAAACAGGCCCTCAAATGCCCGCTGTTCTTGAGTCTTCCTCAGGTGACATGACAATGTGAATAGTGAGATGGAATTTTAACAGCAAGAGAGACAAGCCTTATTCACCTTGAATGTGGTCATTTTTCCTCCTGTTTCTGGAAATTTGCAGAGTCCTGAGTTATGCCATTTGAGAGAAGGCAGAATCGTGCCTGGAACACTATGGAAGATATAAAAAGAGACATGAAAGTGTGGCCAGGGATGTCCCCACCAACACAGAAGTATATTGTGAATTAGCACATGAATGTTCACAGCAGCATTATTCATAATAATCCCAAACTGCACACAACCAAAATGCCCTCCTATGGAAAAATGGATAGACAAATCCTGGCATATCCATACAATGGAATCTTATTTGGAAATTAAGAGGAATGAAGTACTGACTCACACTACAACATGCATGAACCTTGGAAACACTATGCTGAGTGAAAGAAGCCAGGCACACAAAACCAGAGATTGTATGATTTCATGTATACGAAATGTCCAGAACAGACAAATGTATATAAAAAGAAAGTAGGTTACTTGTTGATGGGGATTTGGGGTAAGAAGGGGGATTAAATGTAAATGGGCAAGAGGAGTCCAATTGGGGGATGAAAATGATCTAAACTAAATTATGATGACAATTACTACACTCAGCAAAGTTCCTGAAGATTACTGAATTGTACACTTGAAATGGGTGAATTCTGACATGTAAAATACACCTCAATAAAGTTGGAAAAAAATTATTAATCTACATGTCATTTAATTTAACAAGACTGAGTTCTGAGTCCATATTGATAGAATATTTACTTCTGAATGAATTAATGAATAAGCAAACAGGGGATGCTGGTCTTTACAGTATGATGCCCGCTAACAAGTATATCCACCCATAAAAATTAATTTTATTTTATTTATTTGAGATGGAGTTTTGCTCTTGTTACCCAGGCTGGAGTGCAGTGGTGCAATCTCAGCTCACTGCAACCTCCTCCTGCTGGGTTCAAGCGATTCTCATGCCTCAGCCACCAGAGTAGCTGGGACTGCAGGCGTGCACCACCACATGCAGCTAATTTTTGTATCTTTAGTAGAGACAGGGGTTTTTGCCATGTTGGCCAGGTGGGTCTCGAACTCCTGGCCTCAAGTGATCCACCGGCCTTGGCCTCCCAAAGTGCTGGGATTACTCGGGCTCTGACCCTGGTGCCTTGGTTCCATAACTCAGGATTCAGGCGTGACCCACCATACCCTGCCCTCTTATGCCATTTTTGCAACTTTTCTATAGACTTAAAATTGTATAATTCCTGTATTAAAGTTTTTTTAAAATCAGGAAATAGTCACAGGAGTAATAATAATGAGAAGAATAAGAATGAGCATGATAAATTACAGCAGGTTGCTAGTTTATTATCTCTGTATTTGGAAATTTCCATAGATAAGCAGGTAAGTAGAAAAACACTGAGAAATGTACAATAAAAATGTTGTAAAACATAAGTAAATATAGGCCGGGCGCGGTGGCTCAAGCCTGTAATCCCAGCACTTTGGGAGGCCGAGACGGGTGGATCACGAGGTCAGGAGATCGAGACCATCCTGGCTAACATGGTGAAACCCCGTCTCTACTAAAATACAAAAAACTAGCCGGGCGAGGTGGCGGGCGCCTGTAATCCCAGCTACTTCGGAGGCTGAGGCAGGAGAATGGCGTAAACCCAGGAGGCGGAGCTTGCAGTGAGCTGAGGTCCGGCAACTGCACTCCAGCCTGGGTGACAGAGCGAGACTCCGTCTCAAAAAAAAAAACAAACAAAAAAAAAACATAAATATAAACATAGAACCACTAAAACCAAATGTATTAGAAATTTAACCATTACTATCTTTACATCCTGGTTTCATAGGTAATTAAAATTTTTGTATCTTCATATTTCTGTAATTTCTGAATGCTCCACAGTGATATGGTTCTATTAGAATGTGAAATATTTGTAATAAATGAAACAAAATAGTTGACAGTTTTTAAAAACTGAGAAAACTCCAAGCCAATTAGCCTTGCTCTTAAGGTCCTTTAATCAAGTTTCAACTTACTTTCCCCACCTGAGTCCAGCTAGTTCCTCTGCCTCAATGAGAATATATCCAAGAGATGATCAACTGGGGCTCTGACCCTGAGTGCCTAGGTTCCAACCCCAGCTCCACCTCTTACTACTTGGATGACCAGTACCTCTCCACAGAGTCACGGTGCGACTTAAACGTTCTAACTGTATAAAGCCCCTAGAATTGAAGTTAGCAATTAAGGCTTAATTATTATAAATGCCCATACCCTATTACACATGCTACAAAGATACAGTCTCTGTAAAAGAAAAATGACAAGTCACACTCACGTGGAGCTTTGCTTCCTGTAGCCAAGAAGTCAGTCCGCGCAGTCCTTTTCAGGCGGGGAAGGAAAAGCTATGAAACACCCTGACTGGGTCGCTTTCCCCGAGAAAAGTTAAATGCTCCCCTCCCTTCGTGGAAGTGGACGCAACCCTCGCCTTCCTAAAAAGAGGTCAGAAGGCGTCCGGGATCGTCCAGCGTCCTGCAGGGGTCAGAGACAAGGGCTGGGGCCGTTGCAGCTGAGCTCTCACCCCACCCGGGGACCTGACAGGTTTCGTGGGAAATTAACAAGAAACCACCACTCACCAAGTGACAGGGACTGTTTGTGTTGTGTAACCTATTCCAGTTACCAAAACGATTCTACAAGGATGGTCCTAACGTCCCCATTTTAAAGAACAGCAAGGAGAGGCCCAGGGAGATTAACAAGCCAACCTTGCACTGTAAAAAAGTGACCACGCGCCTGGAGTGCAGGGAGGCGGACTGGGCGAGCTCAGAGCCCCGGAAACCCTGAAACCAGGCGAGACGCGACCCAACCAAGTCCCAATGCCCCCCGCCTCCCGCCCCGAAACGCGAGGAGAGCCCTAGCCCAAGAAGGCTCCGCTGACACAACAAAAGCCGCCGCCCTCGCCCCTCCAAATCTTTGCTCTCCGACGAGGTTTCTTTTCCCATAACCGGACCACCAGGTCCCAGCGAGCCCCAAGCTTAAGTCCCTGACAGTAGGAATGGCCCGCAAGTCGCGGAACTGGAACAAACTACGCTGGAATGCGCCGCGCCAACCGCTCCCCTTTCCCCGGAGCGGAAGTGCCCGCGACTCCACTGATTGTCGGGACTACATTTCCCAGAATCCCCCGGACCCGCCCGCGTGAGCCAAAATGACCACGACTCCACTGAGCGTTTGGACTGCGCTCAGAATGCTGAGGGAAAAACGTTCAGATTCTCACCCTTCAGGGAAAGCGTTGGGACTCCGCGGTGATCCTTGACTACGATTTCCGCAATGCCCATGGGGAACGAATCCTATATCTCTAAGCGCCTGGTAGGGAATGTGGACTGTGACCCTGAGGATCGTCCTTCCCTCTCCCTGAGTCCTTGAGCGAAAATACTGAACAGACAGGAATTCCTGAAGTCTAAACTCCTCCCAGGACTACAGGAGCGTTATTGGAAAGCGAGGAGATCCAATCTTCAAGGAATAAACGAGGAGTGACTTTTTAGGGGTCAGTAGATGATTGATGATTGATTACTATAAACTGATAATATAAGGCTAAAACTAAAAGTTTAAAGAATGAGCAAAGTACAATGATTTGGGAGAGGCAATGAAGAACAGAGACGCCAGCCCCTACTCCGGACGCTGTGGTACCACTGGTTTGGCAGGAAAAACAATCATCATTTGAGAGGGCCAGTGGGGAAGCATCGTCCTCATGAAAAGCTATCTTCCTTCATTACACTTTTCGTGGTATTATGTCTACTGAAGAGATAAAAACACCAAATTTCAGAGAAGGTCGTTAATTGCCCAGTACTTCAAAGCAAGTATAACTGGTGAAGCGCTTGGCATTGATGTCAGACACCCAATGCCTATGATTTATTTAATGCAGTAGCATTAAGGAGGATCTCATACATAGGGAAAATATTTTATTTTCTCCCTTTATATTTTTTGGTTAAAATATCGTTATTATAGTTAGCAATTTGGAATCTGGCTTATGTTGGTTAATACAAATTAATAATAGAATAAGGCAAAATCAGAAAACAACCCATCTAAAATCCTTCTTCAAGATAACCAGGGACTGGGTGCGGTGACTCACACCTGTAATCCCAGCACTTTGGGAGGCCGAGGCGGGCGGATCACAATGTCAAGAGTTTGAGAACAGCCAGGAGAATATAGTGAAAACCCATCTCTACTAAGAATACAAAAATTAGCCGGGCATGGTGGCGTGTGCCTGTAATCCCAGCTACTCAGGAGACTGAGACAGGAGAATCGCTTGAACCTGAGAGGCGGAGGTTGCAGTGAGCGGATGATCGTGCCACTGCACTCCAGCCTGGGCGACAGAGCAAGACTCCATCTCGGGGGGAAAAAAAAAAAAGATAACCAGTTTTTTTCTCCCTGTAAACATACATTGGCCCATGCATATTGTTTAGATCTGTGTCCCCACCCAAATCTCACGTTGAAATGTAATCCCCAGTGTTGGAGTTGGGGCCTGGTAGGAGGTGATTGGATCATTGGGGAGGTTTCTAATGGTTTAGCACCATCCCCCTAGTGCTGTTCTCCTGATAGAGTTCTCATGAGATATGGTTGTTCAAAATTGTGTAGCACCTCACTCCTCACTCTTTTCCTCCTACTGTGGCCATGTATAGTGCTGGCTCCCTAGTCGCCTTGCAGCATGATTGTAAGTTTCCAGAGGCCTCCCCAGAAGCTAAGCTGATGCTGCCATACTTCCTCTACAGCCTGCAGGACCCTGCATTAGCCAATTAAACCTCTTTATAAATTACCCAGACTCAGGTATTTCTTTATAGCAATGCGAGAATGGACTAATACACATCAATCTATGTTTTTGTTTTTTCAAAAACGAAGGCTCACGTTCTAGATTCATTTTGTAAACTAAAAAAATACCTTTTCACAATTTTGTTTACACATAAAAACAAGGTTACTATGCTAACCACACAATGCCGTTACATCCCCCTTCTTTGAAAATTGACCGACTGCTATTTCTATACCAGTTACAGCTGTATTGTTGCTCTAGTCTGCCCTTCCAAATGACAAAACTTATTGAGATGCTCTATCTTGGCCAGGCGCAGTGGCTCACGCTTGTAAACCCAGTACTTTGGAAGGCCAAGGCCACTGGATTACTTGAAGCCAGGAGTTGGAGACCAGCCTGGCCAACATAGTGAAATGCTGTCTCTACTAAAAATACAAAAAATTAGCTGGGCATGGCATGGTGGTACATGCCTGTAATCCCAGCTACTCAGGAGGCTGAGGTACAAGAATCACTTGAACTTGGAAGACCGAGATCACGCCTCTGCACTCCAATCTGGGTGGCAGAACGAGACACTGTCTCAGAAAAAATAATAATAATAAATGGAAGGGAGGAAGGAAGGAAGCGAAATGCACTCCAGCTGAGTGACAGAGCAAGACTGTCTCAGAAAAAAAAAAAAAAGGAAGAAAGAAATGTAAATCAATATCTTCTAACTAATTTAAAATTATTTTTCCAGAGTTATATTTTTAACATTTTGATCTTCAGCGACTCCAACATTCAAGATTATGTCTTTCTGGATTATGATCAATTCCTCTCCTTAGTGCATGATCTCAGGATGTACCAGATACTAGTTTTTGTCCATTAATGGTGCTGCTAAACTTGAACAGTTGATTAAGGTGTTTCTCTCTAGAATTCTGCACTCTAAAATTATTTTTCCCCTAACAAGTTACTACTATCTGGTGAAAAATTGAGATACTCCAACTCATTCTATGTTTATTTCTTGGCATTATGCTCTAAGAAAAAGTTTTCCATCTATATTATTTATTTGTTTATACCAGTGTGGATTTCTGAATTCTTATTATATTAGTGAGTTCACATCTACTACTGTTGTTATGTAAGTTAGCCCCACATAAGCTCAGGGTACTAGATATAGAACTAGGTATTTAATATTCAGTGTGGTTGGGAGAAACAGAAATATTAACCAGAAACACAATGAGTCCCACATGTTAACACCATGTTGTAACCAAGTTGATGATGCAGGACACATCAGAGAGCAGATATGGACCCTACCAAACTTTTAATAATTGTAATAGGCAAGTATTTTCTGTTTAACCTGCTGAGTATTCTGTTACCGTGGAGATGAGCTATTCTGGTATCTGGTGACAGTTAAAAACCAAAACACACAAAACAAAAAGAAGACTGCAGCCAATAGTTTTCTAATACTATGTGCACAAAAAGTTAATATAACAGGCCTGAGACTGCAAATACTAGACAGGACTGCTTACAAGACAGGCCTTTAGCTGGTGTTAGGATACATGGAGTTTGAGAGGGTTGCCACCATTCCATAACTGGTAGGCATGGTTCAAGTTATTCTGAACACTTGCTCCCCTTCTTGGAGTCTAGAATATTGATATGTACCAGAGGGATGGTACCTACATGATTAGTCCCAATAAGAACCTTAGGTATGGGTTGATAATTAACTTCCATTGTAGACATTTCACAAGTACAATCACAATACTGGAAGAATTGCGACCTGTTACTCCATGCACAAAGGATCTTTACAAATTTATATCTGATTCCCTCCAGATATTATCCAAGAACCTTTTCCCTTTACTGATTATTTGTATCCTGTCACCATAATATAGCATGAGTACAACTATATTCTGAGTCCTCTTAGCAAATCATAGAACCTGGAGAGATTGTCTTAGGGACCTCCAACCCACTATGCAAATTCAGACAGCATGGATGTTCATAAAGTACCTAGCATCCTGAAAAGATACAGTCTAGAACATTAAGAATAAAAATCAAATCTATCTCTAGTAGACATTTTGCTGAAGAAAGCCTTTTAACCTAATGTACTCAAAATATCACCACGGTGTCTATGAATAGAATGACACTCAATCCTGCTCTGTGTCCTAACTGGTTCCAGATTGTTAGAGGCCCCACTGCTGTCATGCTATTGTTCCCAACCCATACACACCTTTTCTTAAAAGAATCTTTGTTGATTCTTTATGTCCACATGTATACCCCTTTATTTCTATCTCCAGGATTTTTCCACTCCTTCACTTATGCTTAAAGCAAGCTCACATGCATTATGTATGAGGACAGCTGAAGACACTCACCAATTTTTCTCTGTATTCAAACTAGAGAACATTTTGTTTTGAAAACCAATTTCCACAATCCTATTCCTTAATTTTGAGTCATGTCATATTATTATATACTTGATACATACCCAAAGAAAAGGAAATCAGTATGTTAAAGTGTTATCTCCACCCCCCATATTTATTGCAGCACCATTCACGATAGCCAAGAAACAGGCCAAGATATGTAATCAACCTAAGTGTCCACTGGATGAATGAATAAAGAAAATGTGGCCGGGGGCGGTGGCTCAAGCCTGTAACCCCAGCACTCTGGGAGGCCGAGACGGGCGGATCACGAGGTCAGGAGATCGAGACCATCCTGGCTAACATGGTGAAACCCCGTCTCTACTAAAAAATACAAAAGCTAGCTGGGCGAGGTGGCGGGCGCCTGTAGTCCCAGCTACTCCGGAGGCTGAGGCAGGAGAATGGCATAAACCCGGGAGGCGGAGCTTGCAGTGAGCTGAGATCCGGCCACTGCACTCCAGCCTGGGCGACAGAGCGAGACTCCATCTCAAAAAAAAGAAAAAAAGAAAATGTGGCAAATATACACATCGGAGTACTATGTAGCCATGAAAAACAACAAAATTCTATCACTCACAGCAAAGTTAATGAGCCTTACAGGGCCTTATACTAAGTGATATATACCAGGCACAGAAAAATAAATACTACATGTTCTCACACATATGTGGAAGCTCAAAAAGTTAATTTCATAGAAGTAGAGAGTAGAATAGTAGTTCTTAGAGGTGAGGCAGGGCCAAAGGTAGCCAAAGGTTGGTTAATGAATATAGAAATACAGGCAGGTAGGAGGAATAAGTTCTAGTGTTTTACACCACTACAGGGTGACTGTAATTAACAACGTATTATTTTCAAATAGCTAGAAGAGTTAATTTTAAAGGTTCCCAACACAAAGAAATGATAAATGTTTGAGGTGATAGATAACGTTAATTATACGATTTGATCATTACACATCGTATACTTGTATCAACTATCACATGTGCCCCATAAACGAGTACAATAATTATGTGTCATTTAAAAATAATGACAAAAGCATATCAAGATTCAAGCGCCTCTTGTAACGCTTCCCACAGTCCTCACATTTAGATGTTTTCTCTCCACTGTGGTCTCTTTGTTGGGCTTTAAGACATGAACTGTGTACAATGCTTTTCCCACAGTCCTCACATTGAAGTACTTTTTCTCTACTGTGGACTCTCTGATGGGTTCGATGAGTTGAGGCCCATCTGAAGCCCTTTTCACACTTCTCACATTTGTATGGCTTTTCCCCAGTGTGAACCCTCTGATGGGAATGAAGCTGTGATTTGTCAGTAAATCTCTTCCCACATTCTTCACATTTGAATGGCTTTTCATCACCATGGAGTCTCTTATGATTCAAAATACTTGAGGCCCGGCTAAAGCTCTTCCCACATTCTTTACAGTTATAAGGTCTCTCTCCGGTGTGGACCCTCTGGTGCATGTCAAGATTAAACTTACTGTTGAAGCCCTTCCCACACTCTTCACATTTGTATGGCTTTACTCCAGTGTGGACTCTGCGATGAGAATAAAGTTGTGAATTCTGAGTAAATCTTTTCCCACACTCTTCACATTTGAATGGTTTTTCTCCACTGTGGACTCTACGATGGGTATAAAGTTGTGAATTCTGAGTAAATCTTTTCCCACATTCTTCACATTTAAATGGTTTTTCTCCACTGTGGATTCTCTGATGATTCAAAAGACACGAGGCCCAGCCAAAGCTCTTCCCACATTCTTTACAATTATAGGGTTTCTCTCCTCTGTGGACCCTCTGATGAAAGTCAAGATCCAACCTCCTTTTGTAGCCCTTCCCACACTCCTCACATCTATATGGCTTTTCTCCACTGTGGGCTCTCTGGTGAGAATAACGTTGTGAATTTGTATAAAATCCCTTCCCACATTCTTCGCATTTGTATGGTGTCTCTCCACTGTGGACTCGCACATGTCTCGAAAGACCTGAGGCCCATCTGAAGCTCTTTCCACATTCTTTACAATTATATGGCTTCTCCCCTGTGTGGTCCATCTGATGCTTATAAAGATCTTGCCTATAAATGAAGCATTTTCCACATTCCTCACATTTGTACCGTTTCTCTCCTGTGTGGACCATGCGATGACTGTTAAGTGCTGATTTCAGACCAAAGCTCTTACCACATATATCACATCTGAATGGTTTCTCTTGCATGTGAACCATGGAATGCCTATTAAGATTTGCTCTACTACGGAAGCTCTTACAACATATATCACATGTGAATGGCTTCTCCCCAGTATGGATTCTTTGATGTTCCTGAAGCTGGGAATCATGAATGAAGGCCTTCCCACATTTTTCACAAACATGAGGTTTCACTCCTGTGTGTAATTTACGATGAACATAAAGTCCTGATCTACGACTAAAGCCTTTCCCACACTGCTCACATTTGAATGGTTTCTCTCCAGTGTGGATTCTCTGATGAATTTGCAGATGTGAGCTCTGATTGAATTCCTTACCACACACATCACAATTATAGAGTTTCTCCCCCATGTGAACTCTCCGATGAATACGAAGAGCTGAGCTATAACAGAAACTCTTTCCACATTCATCACATGTATGAGACTTATCTCTTGACTGTAATTGTTGATGAAGATCAAGGATGGAGACATCACTAAAGGATTTTTTATACTTCCTACCCTCAGAAGATTTCTGTCTTATGTGAATTATAGATAGTCCTGCATCAACCTGGCAGGGCATATCATCTTCTTTGGAGAACTGAAAGCTGTTTACCATGGAGTCTTGAAACCTGGTTAAGTCACTTGAAATTTGTTCCCAGTTTTGATGGCTGAACAACCCTTCATGTGTTCCTGCTTCTGGAACAGTCTCCATCTCAGTTTGGATCTTGCCTCCTATAATGACACAGAATTAAGAGATGTGGGAAAGTAAAGCCTTTATTCAATGTTATCAAGATTTCATACTTAGGACATAGCCTGAAATTTTATTAAATACAGGGAATGTTCAGATTATATTTTCCTTTTTTTAAGAGAGTGTCTCCCTCTGTCACCCAGGCTGGAGTGCAGGGACACGATCATGGCTCATTGCAGCCTTGACCTCCTGGGCTCAAGTGATCCTCCCACGTCCGCCTCCTGAGTAGCTAGGACTACAGGCACATACCACCATGACTAGCTAATTTTTCCATTTTTTTGAAGAGACGAGGTCTTGCTACATTGCCAAGGCTGGTCTTGAACTCCTGGCCACAAGTGATACTCCCATCTTGGCCTCCCAAAGTGCTGGGATTACAGGCTTGAGCCACTGTGCCCAGCCAATGTGTTTTTCAAGTACACTATGGACTCTCGTTTGCATGAGACCAATTCAGAACCACACCAAGTGTCAGATGTGAAATACTTGGTAGAGCCGGGCGCGGTGGCTCAAGCCTGTAATCCCAGCACTTTGGGAGGCCGAGACGGGCGGATCACGAGGTCAGGAGATCGAGACCATCCTGGATAACACGGTGAAACCCTGTCTCTACTAAAAAGTACAAAACCTAGCCGGGCAAGGTGGCGGGTGCCTGTAGTCCCAGCTACTCGGGAGGCTGAGGCAGGAGAATGCCGTAAACCTGAGAGGCGGAGCTTGCAGTGAGCTGAGATCCGGCCACTGCACTCCAGCCTGGGCGACAGAGCCAGACTCCGTCTCAAAAAAAAAAAAAGAAATACTTGGTAGAAATAAAACCTTACATAGTAAATTATGTAACTAATAAATTATGTAAACAGTGAAGTATGAATCAAATGTGAACTTTAAGGAGAAGCCACAACATCATCAAAACTTTGTATATTTTAGTTTGTATTGCATATCCTTACGAAGTAAAGAAATCATCCTAAGTCACAAAGAGGCCTGGGTGATGTCCTCAGCATCTGACAGGCAATCTCTTGGTCCTAAAATGTCATGCCTGAGGAGAGTGTCTTTGTTTGCCTGAAGGCAAACAAATATGAGGTTTCACTCCTATGTGTAATTTACGATGAACATAAAGTCCCGATCTACGACTAAAGCCTTTCCCACACTGTTCACATTTGAATGGTTTCTCTCCAGTGTGGATTCTCTGATGAATTTGCAGGTGTGAGCTCTGCAAAACTAAAGCATCATATATGAAGGGAAGTGCTATCTCCTGGCAGGAGACCAACCAGCACAAAAATAAAGCATGAAACCACCAAAGCTAAGAAACCTCACAGAGTCCATTGCACACCCCAGCCACCTCCACCAGAACAGGCACTGATATCTATGGTTGAGAGACCCACAGACAGTTCATATCACAGGACTCTGTGCAGACAGGCCCCCAGTACCAGCCCAGAGCTGGCTAGACTTGCTGAGTAGCTAGACCCAGAATAGAGACAACAATCACTACAGTTTGGCTCACAGGAGGCCACATCCATAGGAAAAGGGGGAGGGTACTACATCAAGGGAACACCCTGTGGGACAAAAGAAGCTGAACAACAGTCTTCAGCCCTAGACCTTCCCTCTGACAGAGCCTACCCAAATGAGAAAACCAATTCTAGTAATATGACAAAACAAGGTACTTTAACATCCACCAAAAAATCATACTAGTTCACCAGCAATGGATCCAAAAAAAGAAGAAATCCCTCATTTACCTGAAAAGGAATTCAGGAGGTTAGTTATTAAGCTAATCAGGGAGGCACCAGAGAAAGGCAAAGCCCAGGGCAAGGAAATCCAAAAAGCGATACAATAAGTGAAGGGAGAAATATTCAAGGAAATAGATTGCTTAAAAAAAAAAAAAATACAAAATTCAGTAAACACTGGACACACTTATAGAAATGCAAAATGGTCTGGAAAGTCTCAGCTATAGAATTGAATAAGTAGAAGAAAGACATTCAGAGCTTCAAGACAAGTTCTTCGAGTTAACCCAATCCAACAAAGACAAAGAAAAAAGAATAAGAAAATATGAACAAAGCCTCAAAGAAGTATGGGATTATGTTAAATTACTAAACCTAAGAATAATCAGTGTTCCTGAGGAAGAAGAGAATTCTAAAAGCTTGGAAAACACATTTGGGGAAATAATAGAAGAAAACTTCCCTAGCTGTGCTAGATGCCTAGACATCCAAATACAAGAAGCACAAACAATGCTTGGGAAATTCATTGCAAAAAGATCATTGCCTAGGCACATTGTCATCAGGTTATCCAAAGTTAAGACGAAGGAAAAAATCTTAAGAGCTGTGAGACAGAAGCACCAGGTAACCTATAAAGGAAAACCTATCAGATTAACAGCAGATTACTCAATAGAAACCCTACAAGCTAGAAGGGATCTGGTGCCTTTATCTTTCAGGCCTCCTCCAACAAACAATTATCAGCCAAGATTTTGTATCCACCCAAAACTAAGCATCATATATGAAGGGAAGATACAGTCTTTTTCAGACAAATGCTGAGAGAATTTCCCAAGCCACCACTACAAGAACTGCTAAAAGGAGCTCTAAATCTTGAAACAAATCCTGGAAACACATCAAAATGGAACCTCTTTAAAGCATAAATCATACAGGACCTATAAAACAAAAACATATTAGAAAGCAAAAACAAAAAAAATTAAAAACCAAAGTACACAGGCAACAAATAGCAAGATGAATGCAATGGCACCTCATATCTCAATACTAACATTGAATGTAAATGGCCTAAATGTTCCACTTAAAAGATACAGAACTGCAGAATGGATATGAGCTCACCAGCCAACCATCTGCTACCTTCAGGTGACTTACCTAACACATAAGGAGTCATATAAACTTAAAGTAAAAGGGTGGAAAAGGCATTTCATGCAAATGGACACCAAAAAACGAGCAGGGGTAACTATTCTTGTATCAGACAAAACAAACTTTAAAGCAACAGCAGTTAAAAGAGACAAAGATGGGCATTATATAATGGTAAAAGGCCGGCCGGGCGCACACGCCTGTCATCCCAGCACTTTCGGAGGCCGAGGCGGGCAGATCACGAGGTCAGGAGATCGAGACCATCCTGGCTAACACGGTGAAACCCTGTCTCTACTAAAAAACTACAAAAAAATTAGCCAGGCAGGGTGGCAGGCGCCTGTAGTCCCAGCTACTCAGGAGGCTGAGGCAGGAGAATGGCGTGAAACTGGGAGGTGGAGCTTGTAGTGAGCTGAGATCTCGCCACCACACTCCAGCCTGGGCAACAGAGTGAGACTCCATCTCAAAAAAAAAAAAAAAGAGAATTCAGCAAAGTTTCCAGATACAAGATTAATGTACACAAATCAGTAGCTCTTCTATACACCGCCAGCAACCAAGCAGAGAATCAAATCAAGAACTCAACCCCTATTATAATAGCTGCAAAAAAAAAAAAAAAAATACTCAGGAATATACATAACCAAGGAGTCAAAAGACCTCTGCAAGGAAAACAACAGAACGCTGCTGAAAGAAATCATTGATGACACAAACAAATGGAAACACATCTCATGCTCATGGATGGGTGGAATCAATATTGTGAAAATGACCATACTGCTAAAAGCAATCTACAAATTAAATGCAATCCCTATCAAAATATCACCATCATTCTTCATAGAATTAGAAAAAACAATTCTAAAATTCATATGGAACGAAAAAAAGGGCTCACAGAGCCAAAGCAAGACTAAAGCAAAAAGAACATATCTGGAGGCATCACATTAACTGATTTCAAACTATACTATAAGACCATAGTCACCAAAATAGTGTGGTACTGGCATAAAAATAGGCACATAGACCAAAGGAACAGAATAGAGAACCCAGAAATAAACCCAAATCCTTACAGTCAACTGATCTTCGACAAAGCAAACAAAAACATAAAGTGGGGAAAGGACACCCTTTTCAACAAATGGTGCTGGGATAATTGGCTAGCCACATGTAGGAGAATGAAACTGGATCTTCATCTCTCACCTTATACAAAATCAATTCAAGATAGATTAAGGACTCAAATCTAATACCTGAAACTATAAAATTCTAGAAGATAACATTGGAAAATCCTTCTAGCCATTGGCTTAGGCAAGGATTTCATGATCAAGAACCCAAAAGCAAATGCAATAAAACAAAGATAAATAATTGGGACCTAATTAAACTAAAGAGCTTTTGCACAGCAAAAGGAACAGTCACTAGAATAAACAGACAGCCCACAAAGTGGGAGAATATCTTTACAATCTGTACATCTGACAAAGAACTAATATCCAGAATCTACAACAAACTCAAACAAATCAGTAAGAAAAAATCAAACAACCCCATCAAAAGTGGGCTAAGAACATGAATAGACAATTCTCAAAAGAATATAGATATATGGTCAACAAACATATTTTAAAAAACTCAAAATCACTAATGATCAGGGAAATGCAAATCAAAACCACAATGTGATACCACCTTACTCCTGCAAGAATGGCCATAATCAAAAATCAAAAAACAGTAGATGTTGGCATGGATGTGGTGATAGGGAACACTTCTACACAGCTGGTGGGAATGTAAACTAGTACAGGCACTATGGAAAACAATGTGGAAATTCCTTAAAGAACTAAAAGTAGAACTACCATTTGATCCAGCAATACCACTACTGGGTATCTATCCAGAGGAAAAGAAGTCGTTACGCGAAAATACTTGCACACGCATGTTTATAGCAGCACAATTCAAAATTGCAAAATCATGGAACCAACACAAATGCCCATCAATCAACGAGTGAATAAAGAAACTGTGGTATTATATATGATGGAACACTACTCAGTCATAAAAAGGCATGAATTAATAGCATTTGCAGCAACCTAGATGAGACTGGAAACTATGATTCCAAGTGAAGTAACTCAGGAATGGAAAACCAAACATCATATGTTCTCACTGATATGTGGGAGCTAACCTATGAGGATGCAAAGGCATAAGAATGAGACAATGGCCTGTAATCCCAGCACTTTGGGAGGCTGAGGCAGGTGGGTCACGAGGTCAGGAGATCAAGACCATCCTGGCTAACATGGTGAAACCCCATCTCTACTAAAAATATTTTAAAAATTAGCAGGCCATGGTGGCAGGCACCTGTAGTCCCAGCTACTCGGGAGGCTGAGGCAGGAGAATGGCATGAACCCGGGAGGTGGAGCTTACAGTGAGCCGAGATCGCGCCACTGCACTCTAGCCTGGGCGACAGAGCGAGACTCCATCTCAAAAATAAAAAATAAAAAATAAAATGAGACAATGGACTTTGGGGACTTGCAGGAAAGAATGGGAGGAGGGCAAGAGATAAAAGACTACAAATATGGTGTAGTATATACTGCTCAGGTGATGAGTGCACCAAATTCTCACAAATCACTAAAAAACTTATGTAACCAAATGCCACCTATACTCCAATAACTTACAGAAAAAATTTTAAAAAATAAAAATTAAAAAAAAGCTCCAAGACAAGTCAGAGAGAAGGCATATTACTCAGTGTGGTCATAAAAAAAACACTTAGAAGTTTCCATGGGATGTGGGTGAACTGCATGTACCTAAAAATAGTATCCCAACAAGGAATCCTAAGAAAGTTC
>NW_016808215.1:202411-225244 GCF_001698545.2 Rhinopithecus bieti
TGATCTTCGACAAAGCAAACAAAAACATAAAGTGGGGAAAGGACACCCTTTTCAACAAATGGTGCTGGGATAATTGGCTAGCCACATGTAGGAGAATGAAACTGGATCTTCATCTCTCACCTTATACAAAAATCAATTCAAGATAGATTAAGGACTCAAATCTAATACCTGAAACTATAAAAATTCTAGAAGATAACATTGGAAAAATCCTTCTAGCCATTGGCTTAGGCAAGGATTTCATGATCAAGAACCCAAAAGCAAATGCAATAAAAACAAAGATAAATAATTGGGACCTAATTAAACTAAAGAGCTTTTGCACAGCAAAAGGAACAGTCACTAGAATAAACAGACAGCCCACAAAGTGGGAGAATATCTTTACAATCTGTACATCTGACAAAGAACTAATATCCAGAATCTACAACAAACTCAAACAAATCAGTAAGAAAAAATCAAACAACCCCATCAAAAAGTGGGCTAAGAACATGAATAGACAATTCTCAAAAGAATATAGATATATGGTCAACAAACATATTTTTAAAAAACTCAAAATCACTAATGATCAGGGAAATGCAAATCAAAACCACAATGTGATACCACCTTACTCCTGCAAGAATGGCCATAATCAAAAATCAAAAAACAGTAGATGTTGGCATGGATGTGGTGATAGGGAACACTTCTACACAGCTGGTGGGAATGTAAACTAGTACAGGCACTATGGAAAACAATGTGGAAATTCCTTAAAGAACTAAAAGTAGAACTACCATTTGATCCAGCAATACCACTACTGGGTATCTATCCAGAGGAAAAGAAGTCGTTACGCGAAAATACTTGCACACGCATGTTTATAGCAGCACAATTCAAAATTGCAAAATCATGGAACCAACACAAATGCCCATCAATCAACGAGTGAATAAAGAAACTGTGGTATTATATATGATGGAACACTACTCAGTCATAAAAGGCATGAATTAATAGCATTTGCAGCAACCTAGATGAGACTGGAAACTATGATTCCAAGTGAAGTAACTCAGGAATGGAAAACCAAACATCATATGTTCTCACTGATATGTGGGAGCTAACCTATGAGGATGCAAAGGCATAAGAATGAGACAATGGCCTGTAATCCCAGCACTTTGGGAGGCTGAGGCAGGTGGGTCACGAGGTCAGGAGATCAAGACCATCCTGGCTAACATGGTGAAACCCCATCTCTACTAAAATATTTTAAAATTAGCAGGCCATGGTGGCAGGCACCTGTAGTCCCAGCTACTCGGGAGGCTGAGGCAGGAGAATGGCATGAACCCGGGAGGTGGAGCTTACAGTGAGCCGAGATCGCGCCACTGCACTCTAGCCTGGGCGACAGAGCGAGACTCCATCTCAAAATAAAAAATAAAAAATAAAATGAGACAATGGACTTTGGGGACTTGCAGGAAAGAATGGGAGGAGGGCAAGAGATAAAAGACTACAAATATGGTGTAGTATATACTGCTCAGGTGATGAGTGCACCAAATTCTCACAAATCACTAAAAAACTTATGTAACCAAATGCCACCTATACTCCAATAACTTACAGAAAAAATTTTAAAAAATAAAATTAAAAAAAAGCTCCAAGACAAGTCAGAGAGAAGGCATATTACTCAGTGTGGTCATAAAAAAAACACTTAGAAGTTTCCATGGGATGTGGGTGAACTGCATGTACCTAAAAATAGTATCCCAACAAGGAATCCTAAGAAAGTTCTAATTAGATAGGCAGCCATCAAAAGACAGAAACATGTTCTGCAATAGCTCTCATTCACTCTAGTTTGTGTATTACTTATTAACTATCTATCTCCATGATTCCTGGAGACACTGAAGTTCCCCTCATCCATTAATTTATTTATCAGGATAACAAATAATTAGATACCTGCCATGTACCAGAACAATACCTTCTAGCCTGTGAATAGATAACCATGAGCAAAACAGCTAAAATTCCTCCTCTTAGATATCACATTCCTGGGGGTAAAGGTGACAGATAAACAGAAAGACATAAAACACAGTGCAAGACAGCACAAGAAGAAAAAAATAGAACAGTGTTTTGTTTGTTTTTTTGAGACAGAGTCTCACTTTGTCACCAAGGCTGGAGTGCGGTGGCGCCATCTCGGCTCGCTGCAACCTCCGCCTCCTGGGTTCAAGTGATTCTCCTGCCTCAGCCTCCCGAGTAGCTGAGACTATAGGCACATGCTACCATACCTGGCTAATTCTGTATTTTTAGTAGAGATGGGATTTCATCATGTTGGCCAGGCTGGTGTCGAATTCCTGACCTCAGTGATCCACTTGCCTTGATCTCTGAAAGTAGTGGGGTTATGGGTGTGAGCTACAGCGCCTGGCCTAGAACAGTATTTTGAATACAGTAGCTGGAAATGGCCTCTCTAAAACTGAACAGAGACTTGAATATACTTAAAGGAGAAGCCAGAAAGTTTTGAGGTGAAAGAGTATTCTGATCAGAGAGAAGAGCAAGTAAGGGCTCTCGAGGCAGAAGCTTCAGTAGTAGACAGAACAATGATTCATAAAAGATGTCCACATCCAGTACCCAAGACCTACAAACATGTTATATTACACAGCAAGGGGGACTGGGATTGCAGATGCAATTAAGGTCACTAATCAGCTAACTAGAAAGTGAGGTCATTGTGGATCATCCAGGGGTAACCAACACAATCACAAGGAACCTGAAAGGCAGGAGACGGAGGCATAAGAAGAGTGGCAGAGTGAGCATGACTATGGAAGAAGGATCAGAAATGCAAAGTAGCTGCCTTTGAAGATGGAGGAAGAGTAACAAGAGCCAAGGAGTGCCTAGAGACTGGTAAACCAAAATAAAGGCTTCTCCCCAAGAGCATCCAGAAAGAAACAAACACCTACAGACACCTTGATAATTATCCAGTGAGATGTATCAGACTTCAGGCCTAAAGAACAGAAAGATAATAAATTTTTGTTGCTTAGTCGAGTAAATGTGTGGTCATTGGTTACTACAACAGGCAATACAGTGTCTTTGGCAGGTTGGAGAAATGGTATGGAGGACAGTGTGGCTGGAAAGACAAGGCAAAGGGGAGAGGACAGGAGATGCAGTCAGAGAGGTGGTGGGGGATGAACAGCATATTACATGGTCTCTAAAAGGCACTTAAAACACTTGTAACTTAAGTAAACATAAGCAGCCAGAAAGGCTTTTGAACCGAGGAATGGAAATCTGACTTACATTTCCTAAGCAACAGATTGGCTACCATGTGGAAAACAGATGTCAGGGTGGGAAAAGTGGGAGCAGGGCAACCAGCCGAAAGTCGGCTATAATAATTCAGGAAAGAAGTTTGGCTATTTAGACTAGGGCAACAGAGCTGGGCAACAGACAGAAGTAAAACAGATGGGAGAGTCATGCACAAGGACACACAGTTGCTTGCTTCTTACCTAAATTCCCTTCTCTTTGGGTTACTGTCTCCATCATCCAAAACTTTTCTTCCTTTAGGAAGTGGAAAGTATCTCTGTGGAGTGGTTGATGCCCTGTGAATATGAAAAGTCATGTGCTTAACGCTAATACATCCTAGAAAAAAATCTAAGTAAAATTTACTAGAAACTTAGGTTCCCAATGCATACTCAAACTTGAACCCTCCAAGATACAAAGCCACCCCTGGTCCTGACGTTCCCTTATAAAGAATGCCTGTCCTCACCCACTGAGAGTAGGTTCCTGAAGTTCTCCAGCATCACTTCTCGGTATAGTTTCCTCTGGGCAAGGTCCAGCAGCCTCAGCTCCTCCTCAGTGAAGACCACAGCCACATCCTTGAAGGTCACTACCTCCTACAGCATCAAACATATGCAACCTCAGTCTCACGACCAATGACTACTGAGAGAGGGGTGGCACAGAGCAAACACAGGGGAGGGAAGACAAGCTGTTTTGGATCTTGAGAGACATAGGTCAACACATAGATTTCCTTTTTTTATTGTTTATTTATTTATTTATTTATTTATTTATTTATTTATTTATTTATTTTTGAGACAGTTTTGCTCTGTTGCCCAGGATGGAGTGCCGGGGCGTGATCTTGGCTCACTGCAATCTCCGCCTCTTGGGTTCAAGTGATCCTCCCACTTCAGCCTCCTAAGTAGCTGGGATTACAGGTGCCCACCACCATGCCTGGCTAATTTTTGTATTTTTAGTAGAGATGGGGTTTCACCACATTGGCCAGGCTGGTCTCAAACTCCTGACCTCAGGTGATCCGCTTGCCTTGGCCTCCCAAAGTTCTGGGATTACAGACATGAGCCACTGCACCCAGCCAACTCATAGATTTTCTACTCATTCTGTCTGTATCCTGACAATGATGGATTTTCCTGAGATCCACCAGAATTTCAATGATGGAAAAGACCTCCTGTAGGTTTACTTTCTGTACTTACTGAGTTTCCTTGTAAGTAACCCTGTAGGACTCTAAATGCAACATCCTGGGCTGCACGTATATAGGTTTCAATGAATCTTGCCAACTGCCCCAGTAACATTTAGCAATTCAGTCCCAGTCTTGTCTGATAATTCCCATTGTTCTCATACTTGAACCCTGAATGTTATCATTTTTCTTTAATATCTGCCACCAAACTAACAAGCTTGTGGTAACCTGTGTGGGACAGTTATGCAGTACATCCTCTGTACTCTCAAGGCATAAACTACATACATTAATTGCAGCATTGATTTACGATCTACAGACAGTGTGCCTAGGAGCACATCCCAAGGCTCTGTGCCTTCCTGGTCACATGACCTTGGACAAGTTCACCTATTTATTCCCTTTCTAACAATTTTCATATTATAGTTTTTTCAGTGATTAAACAAGGAAATACATGGAGCATTGGGAAAGTTCATCAGTACAGACTAAATACCTAATAAACACTAGCTTTAAAAAATTTTTTTTATTATTACTATCATTGTTGCCATCCATTTTATCTCATTTCATGTCTGCACAGTATTTCAAAGAATTGATAATCTATTTTTATCTACTCTAAATAATCCTTAATTTTATATATGCTCATTAATACCAATCCTGTAAAAAAAATTTTGGGTAGATTTTACTCCTATTTATTTAAAATAATTTTAAATGAAAATTAAAATGTCAATAAATAGGCATATTTAAAATTGTGATCATATAATATCAGGTCTCAATTTTTTACTAAACTCTGATCTTTCAAGAGGATATATGTACACTGATTTGTCTTACCATAATCAAGAGCAGATTATCAATTTTCCCATGGTTTTTATAATCATATTAGGAAGAATTTAACAGTTTCACTTATTTGATTATAAATAATACCATCACCTTTTCAAATATTTATTGGCCATCTCAATTTCTCCTTTTAAACTTACCTGTTAATATCCTTTATTCACATTCCTTTGGATTTTCTTTTTCTATTCTGTACATAAGATTCTTATGTTGGATTTTATCTTTTTTAGATATACAAGTAGTGAATATTTTCGCTCTAGGCTGTTATATTTTCTGGTAACATTGTGTGCGGTATCCTTTACCATACTGAAAGTAAAGATTTTCTATCATGACTATGGTTATTACTGTCCTTGAGTGCCTGGGGCACTGGGTCCATCTGAGTAGGTGTCAAGTCAGAAAGAAAGAAGGTCACCCCGAAATGGTGCCTGGGAGGAGCAGTGCCATGTGTGGATGCTGGCTCTCGGGTTGGAACAACACAACAGGCTATAACTGCTTAACTGCAGCTTCACACAAGGATTATTGGAGGTGTTCACATAGGAGGAGCTAGATTCTGTTTCTCCCATGCTATATCTCTGTTGTACTCCCTAAGTCTTCCCAAGACTGAGAAGAACATCTGAGAATACGAGTAGTCAGATGAAATACGGTCAGGCACGGTGGCTCACACCTGCAATCCCAGCACTTTGGGAGGCTGAGGTGGGTGCATCACCTGAGGTCAGCAGTTTGAGACCAGCCTGGCCAAGATGGTGAAACACCATCTCTACGAAAAATACAAAAATTAGCCAGGTGTGGTGGTGTGTGCCTGTACTCCCAGCTACTTGGGAGGCTGAAGCAGGAGAATTACTTGAACTTGGGAGGCAGAGATTGCAATGAGCCAAAATCAGGCCACTGCACTCCATCTTTGGTGACAGAACAAGACTCCATCTCAAAAATAAAAAAGAAATTTTAACAGCAAGAGAGGCAAGCTGTATTCACCTTCAACGTGTTCATTTTTCCTCCTATTTCAGGGAATATTCAGAGTCCTGAGTGATGCAACTCGAGGGAAAGCAGAATCCTGCCTGGAAAGTACCAGGGAAAGCAGAAAAAGAGACATGAAAGTGTGGCCAGGGATGCCGTCCGCCAGCACGAATGTGTATTGTAAATGAACACATGAATGTTCACAACAGCATCATTCATAGTAACCCAAAACTGCACACCAACAAATGCCCTCCTATGAGTACAGGGATAGACAAATTGTGGCCTATCTTTATAATGGAATCTTATTTGGAAATTAAAAGGAATGAAGTACTGATTCATGCTACACCACACATGAACTTTGGAAACATTATGCTAAGTGAAAGAAGCCAGTCACATAGGAAGGCCCACATATTGCATGATCCTATTTCTATGAAGTTCCAGAGTAGGCAAGTGTATATAATGAGAAAGTAGGTAGGTGGTCTCTGCATATTTGAGGTGAGAAAGAGGATTAACTATAAGTGGGCATAAGGAGTCTTAATGGGGGATGAAAATGATTTAAACTGAATTATGGTGATGTTTATTCCACTCCACAAAGTTCCTAAAAATCATTAAAGTGCTAAGCGTGGTGGCTCACACCTGTAATCCCAGCACTTTGGGAGGCTGAGGCGGGCGGATCACGAGGTCAGAAGATCAAGACCATCCTGGATAACACGGTGAAACCCCGTCTCTACTAAAAATACAAAAAATTAGCCAGGTGTGGTGGCGGGTGCCTGTAGTCCCAGCTACTCCGGAGGCTGAGGCAGGAGAATGGCATGAACCCGGGAGGCGGAGCTTGCAGTGAGCCGAGATCGGGCCACTGCACTCCAGCCCAAGAGACAGAGCGAGACTCTGTCTCAAAAAAAAAAAAAAAAAAAAAAAATCATTAAAGTGTACACATGAAATAGGTAGATTCTATGATATATAGAATACACCTCAATAAAATTGGACAAAGTATTGGTAATTGTTAATCCACATGTCGTTTAACTTAATAAGGCTGGATTCTGCATCCACACTGATAGAATATTTATAGTTGAATGAATGAGTAAGGAAATGAAGGAGGGAAAGCTCATCTTTACAGTAGAATGTGCACTAATAAATGTATTTCTCCTTAAAAAATTTTATTTAACTAAAAAATTAGGGAGTGTATATTGAGAGCAACTTGAATCTGTGTTCCTGGGGTTAAAAAAAAAAAAAATCAAAATAATAACTTTACAATGCAGAAATCTGACAAACATGACTTTGGCCAAGTGAACAAAGCTGAGATCACCAATGAAGTGACAAACTGACATATGCCCCTGTTATGTTGCAATAAGAAATTTACCACTTCAGGCTGGGCACGGTGGCTCATGCCTGTAATTCCAGCACTTTGGGAGGCCGAGGCGGTTGAATCACTTGAGGTCAGGAGTCTGAGACCAGTCTGGCCAACATGGTGAAATCCCGTCTCTACTAAAAATACAAAAGTTAGCCGGGTGTAGTGGCAGGCACCTGTAAGCCCAGCTACTTCGAAGGCTGAGGCAGGAGAATAGCTTGAACCCGGGGGGTGGAGGTTGCAGTGAGCTGAGATCCTGCCATGCACTCCAGCCTGGGAGACAAGAGCGAAACTCCGTCTCAAGGAAAAAATAAAGAGAGAGAGAGATTTACCACTTCTGTGGTATTCCCACAAAAAAAAAAAAAAAAAAAAAAAATGCATATATTGAAGTTAAACATGAAATACATCAGAAAACTCCAAATGAACATCTTTGACCAAAGTAACTTCATCTATACTCTTCAAAAATAACAAGGATAAAATATCAAGAAAAAAAAGATGAAAGCTATGCTATCTTTCAAGATTAAAGACTAGAAAAACATGACAACTGAAAGCAACACCCATGCCCTAAGACACATTCTATACACTCTCGGTTGGGGTGAGCATCTCTGTCAAAGAAAAAAGGCAAGGATCACTCAGGTAGAGCTTTGCCCTCAGAAGCCAAAAAGTCCCTCCCTGCAGCTCTTTTGGAAAGGTTGGGCTGGGTAAGGAGAAGGCTGTGAAACACCCTGACCGTGGTCGCCATGCGCCATAAAAGTTAAATGCGCCTCTCCCTTCATGGAAGTGGACGCAACCCTCGCTTTCCTAGAAAAGAGGTCAGAAGGCGTCCGGGATCATCCAGCGTCCTGCAGGGATCAGGGAGAAGGGCCAGTGCCCCTGCAGCTGGAGCTCTCACCCCACCCGGGGACCCGCTTCGTGGGAAATTAACAAGAGACCACCAGTCACCAAGTGACAGGGGTTGCTTTAAGGCTCTCATTTGTGTTACCTCTTCCAGTTCCCAAAACGATTATATTAGGATGTTCCTAAAGTCCCCATCTTAAAGAACAGTAACGGTAGACCCAAGGAGACATCCCAACGTTTTATCGCGAGGACGTGGCCACGCGTGTGGGGTGCAGGGAGGCGGACTGGGCGAGCTCAGAGCCCCGGAAACCCTAAAACCAGGCGAGACGCAACCCGACAAAGTCCCAAACACCCGGGGGACGCGAGGACAGCCCCAAGCCCAAGAAGGCTCCACTGACTAGAACGAAAACGGCGGCCCTCGCCCCGCCAAACCTCTGCTGTCCGACGAGGCTTCTTTTCCCCTAATTCGATCACCAGTTGGTTGAGGATCCAATGCGTAGGTCCAGGAAATTCAGAAGGGTCCCGCGGAACTGACCCAAACCACCAGGGACAAAACTGCAGCAACCTTACAGTCCCGGAGCGGAAGTGCCCGCTACTCCACAGAGCGTCTGGACTCCACTTCCCAGAATTCCTGAGCCAAACTGACCGCGACGACCCCGAGTGTCTGGACTACACTTCCCAGAATTCCCTGGCATCCGCCTGCCAGAGCCAAATTGACCGCGACTCCACTGAGCGTCTGGACTACATTTCCCAGAAATCCCGATTCCCCTGCCGGAGCCAAACTGACCGCTACTCCATTGAGCACCTGGACTACCGTTACCAGAATTGCCTGTGTCCTCCTCCTGGAACTAGTGTGTGCGACACCATAGAGCATTTGGATTACACTCCTCCAAATGCCGAAGGAAAAACGCTCAAAATCTCATTCTTCAGGGGGAAGTGTTGCCACTCCGGGGTGCCCACTGGGAAGGAATCCCAAAGCCACGAGCGCCTGCCTGGTGGGGAATGTGAACTGTTATCCTGAGAGTCGTCCTTCTCTCTCCCTGGTTCAGGACAGAAAATATTGAATACACAGGAATTCCTGAACTCTAAACGCCTCCAACGATAAGAGGAGTGTTACTGGAAAGGGAACAAGCGAGAAGACGCAATCTTCGAGGAGTTAAGTTTTGCTAATCTAATGGTAAGAAGTGGTATTATTAAATCTAAATGTAGTTTTAATTTGTATTTGTTCTTTTGTAAATAAAGTGGAACATCCTTGAATATTTTCCGTTGCCATTCTTATAGTGTTTGTGAGTTGGTCAAATGTTTTGCCCACATTTCTATTGAGTGTTTCGTCTTTTTCCCTCCGTCAAGTATTATTTACAGATTCATATTAACATTGTATCAAATATTGCTCAACCAAAAAGCTTTTCCTTTGACTTCTGTTTTTCGCTATGCAGAACGTTTTTTAACATAGTCGTTTTGTTATTTAAAAAACAATTTTGAGGTGTTATTCACAAAACAAAATTATTTCAAGGCACGTAATTCAATGGCAATGGCATCTAGTACAAATAGAGTGTTGTTGATGTAGGAGTTAAGAAGCAATCACTTAGGCAGATAGGGTATGGGAGCCCTCGGTACGGCTTTTCTGTTTAATGAAAAACAGCCCCAAATTATTTCCCTTCCTAAGGAAGAGCAGCCTGTAAAATGGAGCTGCGGCAGACATAGATACCGCCAGTTGTGCCAATCATGTTCAAGATGGCGGCTCCATCTTCCCTTCTCTTTGCCAGCCACGTGCACAGTAAGGAGTAGACAAGATGGGACAATCAACTGGGAAGTCTGTTTGCATAAGAAGTTTATGGTGGGGCGACCAGCCTTCCCCAGGCACTATGTAAACGTCATAACTGATTTAACCATGACCCCTATGTAAATCTGACAGTGCCTCCTCAAACTGAACTGTAAAACTCAGCACATTCGCTGCCAGCCGACCCTCTTCCGCTCGGAGACCCCTTCCTCTATAGAGAAACCCGTTTCTCTTCTCCCTATTAAACCTCCGCTCCTAAACTCCTCTTGTGTGTCCCTGTCCTAAATTTTCCTGGCGCTTAACGACGAACCCTGGGTTTATACCTCAGACAACGTAGCTGCTTCATTGTGAAACCACCACCTCTTGAATTCCAAAACATTTTTATCACCCAAAGAAAACCCCATGCCCACTAAGCAAATCACTACTGTTGTCCATAATCCCACTCCTGGGGAAACATTAATCTTTCTCTCTTTTCTATTACCTGTTTTGGACAAATCATAAAAATGAATGGAAGCTTTTGTTTCTAACTCCCTTTGCTTAGCATAATATTTTTAATGTTATTCACATCATATCACATATCAGTACTTCATTCCTTTTCATAGATGAATAATATTTTATGTTTATACTACAATTTGTTTCTGCATTCATACGTTGATGCACATTTGGCTTCTTTTCACCTTTTGGCTATAGTGAACAGTGTTACTACAAATGTTCATGTACATGTATTTGTTTCATTACCAGCTTTCAGTTTTTTGTTTGGTTTTGTTGTTTTTTGAGACGTTGTTTCGCCTCCCGCTTTCCAGCAATTCTCCTGCCTCAGCCTCCTGCGTAGCTGGGATTGCAAGCATGCACCATCACGCCCGGCTAATTTTGTATTTTTAGTAGAGACGGGGTTTCTCCATGTTGGTCAGGCTGGTCTCGAACTCCCGACCTCAGGTGATTCGCCCGCCTCGGCTTCCCAAAGTGCTGGGATTACAGGCGTGAGCCACCGCGCCCAACCGTGTATTCCACTTTTTTCTGCTGCTGAGACAATAATTTCAGATGACTTATCTTTATATTCACTCATTCTGAAGATAATATAGCAAGAGTAGTGAGGTGAATATTAGGTGCACTTACCTGTGGCTTCAGAGCCTGCACAAACACAATCTCATATACACCACTTCCAAATGGAATACTAATCTGCACGTGTAACTTAAAGAGATGCAGGGGTCGACACCCAATTCATGATGGAAAGCATAAGTCACATGTTAATTTGGTGGTCTGTGGTCAAGTGTTCTGTCCCTTTTAAGACCCCTAGTGGCCGGGCGTGGTGGCTTACGCCTGTAATCCCAGCACTTTGGGAGGCCAAGGCGGGTGGATCATGAGGTCAGGAGCTTGAGACCAGCCTGCCCAAGATGGTGAAACTCCATCTCTACTAAAAATACAAAAATCAGCCAGGCGCGGTGGCGGGCACCTATAATCCAAGCTATTCGAGAGGCTGAGGCAGGAGCATCGCTTGAACCTGGGAGACAGAGGTTGCAGTGAGCCAAGATTATGCCACTGCACTCTAGCTTGGACCACAGAGCAAGACTCCATCAAAACAAACAAACAAACAAACAAACAAACAAAAAAACCCTAGCAAAATGAAAAGCTTCTTCTCAAGTGGAGAGTAAATATATGCAGAGGATGGCAGAGATTTGCTTCAAAATCCTAAGCATCTGAATTTTAATTCTCCAATTAGGGCCAGCCATAGGCTTCAAACATCACTATCTGCCACTGACATTTCAAACACTTTTGGACCTCCGGGATCATAGGGTTTTAGTGGCAGAGAAGCTTACGTGGCAGCTGGGACATATTATACAAACTTGTCTGGGACAAGTCAAAAAGTTTTTAGGTCACTCATAAAAGAGTAGCACAATCAAAACAATAAGTTGCATCCAATATCAAAAGTGGTACACTAAGCATTGTGACACTTTTCTTTGCTTGTAGCGGGGGTGATATGCCCTACTTGTCCTATACCTTAGAAAAGATATCACTTTAACTTAACACACTTAAGATATTACTGTGGTGTATACCTGATGAGTTAGCATCTGACAATAGTTTGAATATGTATTCTCTCCAAATCTCATGTTGAAATACGACCTCCAGTGTTGGAGGTGGGGACCATTGGAAGGTGCTTGGTCATGGAGGCAGATCTTTCATGAACACTGGTGTCCCCACCAAGATAATGAGTGAGTTCACACTATTAATTCACACAAGAGCTGGTTGTTTAAAAAGATCGTGGCATAAAAAAATTTAAAATGCATGGAAGTACAAAATGGAAAAATGCCTGCAAATCCTCATTGCCAGCAAAGATCAGTAAAAATATTCATTTACACAGTATGTAAACACTTAAAAGAACATAAAACACACAAAGATATTTATTTGATTAGGTTATGAAGGCTAAAAATGCCACACTTTCTCCTTTTGTTATTGTGTCTATGTCATCATCTCATTGATTTCATGTTATTATAGGAATAAATGCAATTCACACAAATTCCTGTTCTTGAACACTTGTTCTTTCCATTTTAAAATGGAGTGACATTATCAATGTGGTCTTCTACTTTTTGGAGTTTTAGTGTCATAGGCATAATTTCCTAACCTATGGTTTTCATATCAAACAGTTGCACTTTATACATTCTGACATGTTCTGCTCTCCAAAAGACATATTTTTACTGCCAGCAATAAAGAGGAGGATTTAAGTGTTATTCCTGCCCCCAAAAATGAATATATTTGATGAAATTACCAAACTCCATTAAGTTTCTCTTCCTGTTTCATAGGGTTGGTGGAAGAATATTGGATAAGAAGGTTGACAAAAGTTGTCCTTCAAATTTAGAATATTTTATACCAGAAAAAAAAAATTGTACAGCACTTAAAAGGCAATCATACCAAGGCCTGCATAGAAATCACAAATCATGATCAATCTAGGATTGACTAAGAAAATCTCTGTCAGTGTACATCTGGCACTTTAAAAGTGTTACTGTAAATCTTGCCTTAATACTGTTGAGAACACTTAATTGCAAAATATGCAGTGGCGTGTTATTGCAAAATTAACCAAACCTTTTCAGTCTATACTGTGAGAAAAACTACAAAAGACAGTTAAGTTTATACCGTATAAAGCAATGAACATTTGATAGAGCCACAAATAATAATCCGACTTAAGAACACAGGATGGGGGAAGTCAGGAGCCAAGTGCAATAAAATAATATTCAATGAATATTATAAATCTGATCAAGAAAAAAATTAAAAGGAAAAAAACATTCAAAATATTGCTATGGATTGCAGTACTGAGTTTACTCTGCATTTCAACTCATGTTTCCCAGAATTATTTTTTGTAGGCTTCCCTTTTTGGATACATAAAATTGTATCCAAATCCATACATATGTTTTATCCTTTCATTGATTGGACAAACAAGTACTGAACACATACCAAGTGCTAATCAATGTTAAGGCTGTGATGATTTAGCAGTAAAGAAAGACACATGTAGCTTACATTCTAGCGAACATCAATTTTGGCATGTCCACCGTTAGAGTTCGGCAAATTCATGAACTCTTACTCTTTCTAAGGCCTGTCTCCTGAATGATAGCTGTAATTACCAAACTTCTGAATGAAGCTTTATTGTACCATTTACAAGGATTCTCCACTATGGTGGTCCTGAGACTACTGGGGCATGCTGAGTTATGGTTGAAGCACTGATGTTATCTTAAACAAAGGTTTTACCTCTTCCAAGAATGTGTGAAATTTATCATCAGCATGGATTCAGAGATAAAGTACTTAAAGGGAAGAGCTTACTATGTGCCTCATATTTTAATGTTTCTCTCCTTTGTGAACTTTCAGATGAGATTGCATTCATGAAGACTGAGTGAAGACTTTATCACACCATCACATCACTAAGGTTTTTCTCCAACATGAACATTCTGATGAAGCTGAAGACTTGAGGCCCGACTAAAGCACATATCACACTCCCGACACTTCCATGTTTTCTCTGCCACGTGGACCCTCTGATGCACCTCGAGATTCAAGCGCCTGTTGTAGCCCTTCCCACAGTCCTCACATTTGTATGACTTTTCTACACTGTGAACTTTTTCTTGCACTTTAGAGAATGAATTCCGTACAATGTTCTTCCCATGCTCCTCACATTTGAGAGGTGTTTCCGTGCTGTGGCGTCTCTGATGGGTCAGACGAGTTGAGGACCATCTGAAGCCCTTCCCACACTCATCACATTTGTATGGCTTTTCTCCAGTGTGCACTCTTTGATGAGAATGAAGCTGTGAATTCTGAGTAAATCTTTTCCCACACTCTTCACATTTGAATGGTTTTTCTCCACTGTGCAGTCTCTGATGTTTCAAAAGACACGAGGCCCAGCCAAAACTCTTCCCACATTCTTTACAATTATATGGTCTCTCTCCTGTGTGGACTTTCTGGTGCATATCAAGATTAAACTTACTATTGTAGCCCTTTCCACACTTCTCACATTTGTATGGCTTTTCTCCAGTGTGGACTCTCTGATGGGAATGAAGATGTGAATTTTGAGTAAACCTCTTCCCACACTCTTCACATTGGAATGGTTTTTCTCCACTGTGGAGTCTCTCGTGTTTCAAAAGGCATGGGGCCCGACTAAAGCTCTTCCCACATTCCTTACAATTATACAGTTTCTCTCCTGTATGGACGCGCTGGTGAAAGTCAAGATCCAACCTCCTTTTGTAGCCCTTCCCACACTCCACACATTTGTATGGTTTTTCTCCACTATGGGATCTCTGGTGGGAATAACATTGTGAATTTGTGTAAAATCCTTTCCCACATTCTTCACATTTGAATGGTTTTTCTCCACTGTGGACGCGCTGATGTTTCAAAAGACACGAGGCCCATCTGAAATTCTTCCCGCAATCTTTACAATTATATGGCTTCTCTCCCGTGTGAACCATATGATGCGTATAAAGATCTCGCCTGCAAATAAAGCCTTTTCCACACTCCTCACATTTGTATGGTTTCTCTCCTGTGTGGATCATGCGATGACTATTAAGTGCTGATCTCTGACGAAAGCTCCTACCACACGTATCACATCGGAATGGTTTCTCTCCCGTGTGAACCATGGAATGCCTATTAAGTCTTGATCTACCACAGAAGCTCTTACCACATATATCACATTTGAATGGCTTCTCCCCAGTATGGATTCTCTGATGTTCTTGAAGCTGGGAATCGTGAATGAAGGCCTTCCCGCATTCCTCACAATTATAAGGTTTCTCTCCTGTGTGTAATTTATGATGAACATTAAGCGCTGATCTACGACTGAAGCCTTTCCCACATTCCACACATTTGAATGGTTTCTCTCCAGTGTGGACTCTCTGATGAGTTTGCAGATGTGAGCTCTGACTGAATTCCTTACCACACACATCACACTTATAGCGTTTCTCTCCCATGTGGACTCTCTGATGAATACGAAGGGCTGAGATGTAACAGAAGCTTTTTCCACACTCATCACATGTATGAGACATCTCTCCTGAGTGTAATTGTTGATGGAAATCAAAGATGGAGACATCATTGAAGGACTGTTTATATCCATTGCCCTGGGAAGATTCCTGTCTTGTGTGAATTACAGATAGTCCTGCCTCAGACTGGCTAGGGAAATCACCTTCTTTGGAGAACTGAGAGCTATTTATCACCAAATCTTGAGACCTGGTTAAATCACTTGCAATTTTTTCCCAGATTTGCTGGCAGGACCACTCTTGATCTGTTCCTGCTTCTGAAATAGTCTCCATCTCAGTTTGGATCTTGTCTCCTATCAGAATACAGAATTAAAAGACGAGGACAAGTGAAGCCTTTGTTCAGTGTTATCAAGATTTCACTTAGGCCATGGCATGAAACTCTCAAGAGTACAGGCAACGTTCAGTTTTTATTTTTCAAGTGCACCATAATCTCCAGTTTGGATGAGGCCAATTTCAAACTAAACCAAGTATCATATGTAAAATGCTTGGTAGAAATAAAAGACTTACAAAAAACAATAGGTGTTGACATGGGTGTGGTGAAAAGAAACACTTATATACTGCTGGTGTGAATGTAAATTAGTACAACCTGTATGAAAAGCAGCATGGAGATTCTCTAAAGAACTAAAAGTGGATCTACCATTTGATCCAGCAATCCCACTACTGTCTGCCCAAAGGAAAAGAAGTCATTATATCAAAAGGACACCTGCACGCCTATATTTATTACAGCACAATTCACATTTTCAAAGATATGGAACCAACCTAAGTGCCTATCAACCAACGAGTGGATAAAGAAAATGTGGTATATATACACCATGGAATACTATTCAGCCATAGAAAAATGAAATAATGTCTTTTGCAGCAACTTGGATGGAGCTGGAGGCCATTATTCTAAGTAAAGTAACTCAGGAATGGAAAACCAAATACCGTGTTTTCACTTATAAGTGGGAGCTAAGCTATGGGTATGCAAAGGCATACAGAGTGATATAATGGACTATGGAGACTCAAAATGGGGAGGCTGGAAGGTAGGGTAAGGGATAAAAAGCTACAAGTTGGGTACAATGTACACTACTCAGGTGATGGGTACACTAAAATCTCAGACTTCACCATTAGACAATTCATCCATGTAACCAAAAACCACTATACCCAAAAAGCTACTGAAAAAAAATTTTTTTAATAAAATAAAAGATAATAAAATTAGTATGATACAAACATTATACCTGCTACTCTTCCTAGTGAATTTCCTAATCAGTGTAAAATCTTGCATGGTAAATTATGAAACTAATAAATTATGTATATAATAAAATATGAATCAAAACCAACTTTAAAGAAAAGTAATATAATCAATACTTGGTACATTTGTGTTTATATTGTGTATCCTTACAAAGTAAAGATATAAACCTCACTCAAAATGAGATCTGGATGTTTTCCTCAGGATCTAAGAGGTAATTTCCAGGAGTTTATGCCTGAGGAGAGTGTCTATGATTTAGGGGTGTGGCTGGCCACGCCTTTGGGGGTTGGTGCCCCCCATGTCACAAAGAGCAATGTGATTTAAGGTGGGGCTTTAGGTTACATGCAATTAGTGGCCCAGGAGACTGAGCCACATGGGAATCAATCAACAAATAATGGCTATGTAATGGAGCCTCAAAAATTACTTGTAAAACCAGGGCTCAAGTGAGCTTTCCTGATTCGCTGTACTCTCTACGTCACACCTTAATTCTGGGACTGTAATGCATCCTACTCTATCGCAAGAATACAAGATCCTCATTTGGTACTTCCCAGAACTGTTTCTTATTTTTCTCTTGGTGAAATGTAATGTGCACCTCTACCCTGTAAATATCCATAACTTTTAGTATAAAAGCATTCAGTGAGTTCTGCTTGCCTTTCTAGGTAATTACTGAATGTGAAGGTAGTTTTGGAAAATCCCCACACTTGCAGTTGGTGTGAAGTGAGAGCGATCTTCTGTAAACTCTTGCTCTAAACTGTGTAGTCAAACTCTTCACAATAATATCAAAGGCCTATGAGTGTTTATATCTACATATTCATAATATTCCTACACAAGCATTTTGCATAACATGTATCTTTAATTTTATTTTTCTGTAGATGTGAACAATAATTTGGTTATCTGAAATAGGTAAGAAACAGACAACTGCAGTTTTGATGGGAATCTGAAAGGCTGGACCTGACAGGGGCATACAAAGGGTGATGCTCCTGATGAGACAATGAAAGGTGATGAGAACACTTGGGATAAAAAGAATGCCTGAGGGGTCGTGCCCTGGTTGGTTCCATGGGGGAGTATTAGATTCTCATTAAAAAAAAAAAAAAGAGCCGAGGCTAGGCGCAGTGGCTCACGTCTGTAATCTCAGCACTTTGAGAGGCCAAGGCAGGCGGATCGCTTGAACCCAGGAGTTGGTGACCAGCCTGGTTAACATGGTGAAACCCTGTCTCTACTAAAAATACAAAAATTAGCCAGGTGTGGTGGCGCACACCTATAATCCCAGCTATGTGGGAGGCTGAGGTATAAGAATCATGTGAACCCAGGAGGCGGAGGTTGCAGTGAGCTGAGATCATGCCAATGCCCTCCAGCATGGGTGACAGAGTGAGACCCTGTCTCAAAACAAATAAAAAAGAAGAAAAAAGAGGGCAGAAAATATATGACATAGATAAATACGCCTTTATACCTATTTCCAAATGGAACAATATAGACAAAAAGTGAGCTGTAAAATAAATTTAAAACCTTCTAATGAGCATTTAGGAAAAACTAGAAAAGAAATGATCACATCTTCATGACAAGCAAGAAAGGTATCATTTCATGAAATGCCTACAAAAGTAACCCATAAACATCTACATGCATGAAAAATGTTTGTCCTGGTTATGGTGAAAGATGTGTTTCTTACTATGACTCACACGCATAAAAATGTTGAAAACTTTGGTCAGGATATTACCAAGTCCTAAATTAAGTCAGTCAAATGGAAAGATAACTTGCAAGGCTGAATCTTGGAAAACAGTCATAGGTAAATGTGTACCCAATGGTACACACTGGAATATGGATATATTTAACACACTGTTACTTAAGAGGTTTTTGGGGAGGAGAGAGTCTCTTTCAGGATGTTGATGTTTTGAGAGGGCAGTTTCCTGATTCCTTCCAAGTTATAAAGTTGAAAATAGAGCACTAGGTCTCTAAAAAATAAAGGAAAAGTTATGTTGTAAAAATCTATATTCTTTTATGTTTTTAACAAATTTGTATACAATGAAGATGCAGAAATATACATATTTTTAAACAAAGATGACCAGAAATGTAGGCAATGTTCAGCTGCGTGAATTGTGTTGCTCTCTTCCTCATCCTTCCCCACCCAGGAGAAGGAGAAACCTGGGGTCAGTGATGTGCATGCAGACTTTGGAAAGGCAAATGGGCGGCAGATGGGTAAATGTCTCAAAGGAAAGCTAGCTGGGAAGCTGGTTATTATCTGACACATCACAAAATGGAGAATTTTTTCCCCTTGTAGAAAAGCTGTCTCACTAGCAGACATCAGGATGCTCATTCAAAAATGATTTCTTTCCAGAAATGAGTATGCTTCCTACGAAAAGCTCCAGGATAAGTCACAGGGAAGGCATATTGATCAGTGTGGTAATAAAAATAATGTTTAGAAGTTTCCATGGGATGTGGGCCCACTGTAAACACACAATGTAGTCAAATAAGGGAATCTAAAAATGTTCTAATTAAATATATGGCCACTGGAAGACAAAAAACGTGTTCTGCAATATCTCTCTTTCACTGTAGTTTGTGTTCACTTCTTAGCTCTCTCCATGATTCCAGGAGACAGTGAAGTCACCCCATTCAATAGCTCATACATCAGGTTAACAAATATTTGGAAACCTGCTATGTACCAGGACTATTCTAGACACTGAAAATACAGCCAGCAGAGTTAAAATTTCTTAGACATTACAGTCCAGCATGTAGAAGTGACAGATAAACAGAAGTTTATGAGACTTGGTACAAGACAGCACAAGAAGAATCAAAATAGAACGGAATTATAGAGAGTGGTTTCGGATGGCTTCTCTCATGACTTTAAAACTGAAAAGAAACCTGAATAACTGAAGGAGATGCCAGAAGGTTTTAAGGTGACAGAGTATTCCAGTGACTGAGATAAGCAAGTAAGGACTGAGACAGAAGCTTCTGTAGAGACAGAATAATGGTTCCTAAAGGATGTCCACATCCAGTCCCCAGGACCCATGATCATGTATACAGCAGGGGAATAGAGGTTGTAGATGCAGTTAAGGTTGCTAGTCAGTTAACCAGAGAAGAGGAAGATCATCCTGGATTATCCAGGAGTGATCAATATAATTACAAGGGATCCAAAAGGTGAAAGAAGGCATAAGAAGAGTGGCAGAGGGAGCATGACTATGGGGATGCAAGTTGCTGCCTTTGAAGATGGAGGAAGGGAAACAAGAGCCAAGGAGTGTGGACAGTGCCTAGACACTGATAAACCAAAGCAAAGGCTTCTCCCCAAGAGCATCCAGAAAACATGAAGCCCTACAGATAACTTGATAACTGCCCAGTGAGATGTATCAGACTTTATCCCTAAAGAATACAAAAATAATAAATGTTTGTTGCTCAGTCTGCTAAGTCTGTGATCATTGGGTACCAGCAAAAGGCAACTTAGTGTCCTTGGGAGGACAGAGAAACAGCAGGGAGAATAATGTGGCTGGTAAAGACAGAGCGACAGGGAGAGGACAGGAGATGTAGTTAGAGAGGTGGCAGAGCGGGGATGAATAGCAGATCACAGGGTCTCTAAAAGTCAATTAAAGAGATTATAATTTTAATAAAAATAAGCCAAACAGGCGTTTGAGCTGAGGAATGACAATCTGACTTACATTTCCTGAGGATCACTTCAGCTGCTATGAGAACAGATGTCAGGATGGGAAGGCAGGCAGCAGGGCCACCAGGTGTAAGATGGTTGTCAATAATCCAAGAAAGAGGTTTGGCCATGTAGGCCAGGGCAATAGATTTGAGCACAGACAGAAGTAAACAGATGGAAGAGACATACAGGGATTCACAGTTGCTTGATTCTTACCTGAATTCCCTTCTCTTTGGGTTGCTGTCTTCATCATCCAAATCTTTTCTTCCCTTAGGAAGTGGAAAGTATCTCTGTGGAATGCTTGATGTCCTGCAAATAGGCAAAGTTACGTGCTTAATCCCAACACATTCTAGGTAACATCACGGTAAAATTTACTAGAAATTTAGGTTCTCACTGCACACTCAAACTTGAACCATAGGTTCAAGTTTGCCTGTCCTCACCCACTGAGAGAAGGTTCCTGAAGTTCTCCAGCATCACATCTTGGTACAGCTTCCTCTGGGCAGGGTCCAGCAGCCCCAGCTCCTCCTCAGTGAAGACCACAGCCACGTCCTTGAAAGTCATTGCCTCCTACAGCATCAAACATATGCAATCTCAACCTCATGACCAGTGATTCCTGGGAGAGGGGTGGCACTGAGCAGACAGAGGGGAGGGGTGGGAAGTTGTTTTGGATCTTGAGAGACATAGGTCAACTCATAGGTTTCCTACTCATTCTGTCTGAATCCTGATGATGACTGATGTTCCTGAGTTCCACCAGAAACACAGTAATGAAAAAGACCTCCTGTATTTTTACTTCGTGCAATCATTGAGTCTCCTTGTAAGTAACCCTCTAGGACTCTAAATGTGGCGTCCTGGCCTACACATATATACGTTTTAGTAAATCTTGACAATCACCTCAGCAACATTTCACAATTCAGTCCTGACTTTGCTTGGTAATGCCCATTGTCTTCCTCTCTCAAACTCGAACCTTGGATGTTATTGTTTTTCTTCAACATTTGCCAAACTGACAAGCTTATGGTGACATGTGTGAGTAGTTACGCAGTGAGTCCTCTGTACTCTCAAGGCAAAAACTACACACATTAATTGCAACATTGAATGTCATGATCTGCAGCCAGCATGCCTCAGAGCGCATATATGAGGCTCTGTCCCTTCCCAGTCATGTGACCTTGGACAAGCTGGCCTGAATGCATTACTTTCCTCTCTGTACAATGATTGTCACATGATATAGTTTTTAAAGAATTAAACAGTAGAATATACATATGGTACTAGGGAAAAGTGTGTAGCACAGACTGAATACTTAATAAACATTAGCTGCTTTGATTTTTGTCATTATTATTGATTTTATCTCATGTCTGTATAGTGTTCCATGGAACTAATCTATTGTTTTTCTAAATAATGAATAATTTTATATCTTTTCCATGATTACCAATCCAATAAAGAACATCATTTCAGGTAGATCTTACTCTCCTATTTAAAGTAAGTTTTAAATAACAAAATGTCAAAAAATAAGAATGTTTAAAATCATGATTATGTCACATTTTCTCGACTTTTTTTTTTTACCTAACTTCAAAATCTTTCAAGGGGATACATTATCCTGATTTTTCTTAACATAGCCAAAAGCAGGTGATCAATTTTCCCATTATTTTGGCAATCTGATTAGGAAGAAATTGTTTTTTTCTTTTTTTTCTTTTTTGTAGAGATAGAGTCTTGCTATGTTTCCCAGGATGGTCTCGAGCTCCTAGTTTCAAACATTCCTCCTTCCTCAGCCTCCTAAAGTGCCAGGATTACAGATGTGAGTCACGGATCTGGCCACGATTTTGTTTTATTGTTCTCACTTATTTGATTATAAATGAATACCACCATCTTTTCAAATATTTATTGACGTCTGTTTTTCTCCTTCTATACATTCCTGGTAATGTCCTTTATGCATATTTCTTTGGATTTTCTTCCCTAGTCTGTGCATAAGATTCTTATTTTGGATTGTATCTTCTTTTAGATATCCAAATGGTAAATATTTTCACCTTAGACTGTTACATTTTCTGGTAACATTGTGTAAGGCATCTTTTCCCATAATGAATTTTAAAATTTTCTATAATGAAATTGCTGTCCTTGGGTGCCTGAAGTGCTGGGGGCCATGGAAGAGGTACCATGACAGGAAGAGAAGACGTCCGCCTCCCAAGGTAGGGCCAGGGAGGAGCAATGCCACCTGTGGACGTCATCACTCAACAGGACACTCCAAACACCCACACCACAGGGCACAGGCCCCTCAGTGGAGAATTCCCTCTTTCTTCTTCTCTCTCTTTCAACTGAGGAATATGGCAAAAATGGCTAATATTCTT